>NC_064620.1:446229904-446534793 GCF_023898315.1 Schistocerca nitens
GTCTGTGCGTCGGAAAATGTTGAGTGTACAGAAAGAACAGCGTGTTAACATCAACTTTTGTTTCAAACTAGGAAAATCTGCAAGTGAAACGTTTGTAATGTTACAACAAGTGTACGGCGATGATTTTTTATCGCGAACACAAGTGTTTGAGTGGTTTAAACGATTTAAAGATGGCCGCGAAGACACCAGTGATGACACTCGCACTGGCAGACCATTGTCAGCAAAAACTGACATCAAAGGGATTGTGCACATTGATTGGGTACCAGAGGGACAAACAGTGAATCAGCATTACTACATTAGCGTCCTGGCTACCCTACGTGAGCGAGTACGGAGAAAACGGAACGATTTGTGGAGAAAAAAGTCATGGATCCTTCACCAAGACAATGCCCCAGCTCACAGTGCGTTGTCAGTGAAGATGTTTTTGGCAAAACACAACATTCCCATCTTAGATCATCCACCCTACTCACCTGATTTGGCCCCCTGTGACTTTTTTCTTTTCCCTAAAGTCAAGTCAGCTTTGAAAGGAACTAGATTTGAGACTGTTGAAGCAGTAAAAGAAAAAGCGACGGAAGTAATGTATGGACTTACCGAAAATGATCTGCAGCATTGCTATGAACAGTGGAAAATTCGTATGGAGCGGTGTAGAGACCGAGGAGGAGAGTACATTGAAGAGATAACATGAAATTGTAAATAATTGTAAATAAATGTTTTTTCCAGCATCAGTCCGGTTTTTTTCTAGCCGCACCTCGTATGTGTTATGGAATTGCTAATATTGTGCTTCGACCGCATTAAACAGAATACAGAAAATTAATTCTAAATTTTCTGCAGTAAAATCACGTATGATATTCTTAGTAACTTGTAGCATGCTGCAGGTGAAAAATAGGAGCGCAGTTTGTCATGTAAGTGAAGTAAATTGTTGTAGCTCCGTCTTTCGTTTCATTAATAAGCATTTTTTTTTAATTTCTTGATGGCGAGTAGTTTCGGACACATTTTCAAAACATCCGTGTGACAATAGAGGCAGAAGCCAGTGTACAAAAACTGCACCTGCAGTTATGAGCAAACCAGCACTGTGCCCTACTCAATAGCAGCAAATAGACCACATCGGACAAACGCCACGCATTCATGTAATTGGTTCCCCTCGATGGGCAATTAAATCACAACCTCCAGTGCAGATGCAAATTTATGTTAGATCTCCCAAAATTAGCTTGAATGGATTTTTAAGTTTGTTTTATATGCCCGACTTTTAATTCCACCACACAAGTCTCCAGGGTTGTGCAGTTATTGCTCGATAACGACACGCAATACAGTTTGTTAAAGCGGAGTTCGTTGTTATAAATTATGTTTTTAGATTTAATTTTATTACTCGTACAGAGACTCAACGTTCCTTTGTTTAACAGCGCGTCGTCAAAATAAGTAAGTAATGCTAATGTCTTTTCAGTACATAATGTCGACTATTGAGTTAAAGTTCGTACCTATTTTGCCATTTTAGAGAAGAGAATCCTTAAGCGCTTCTGCTTCTATAGTCTCAGTATGAAATGTTCACTAATTTCAATTTACATTCTATCTCAGTTCAGTATTTAACACAAATTATATATCAGTGTCATTTCAGAGATATTACGTCGCTTCCACACTAACGGAATAACACGTAAATGTCATTTAACATAACTTTTATTAATAATCCTTTTTCTTATGACGTAAATGTTAATGAATGATCACTATCTAGGAGGAAAGAGGGATTGATCCTAATCATGAGATAATAGCTTTTAATGAGCCCGTAATCGTTAATTAAATAAAAAGTCACGTTCAAGGATGATATGCGAACAACTTTCGTTACGTCCGTTTTCACGTATGTGTCAAAACTAATCCTGTCGCCCACAATTCAAATTAACACTGACGTTAACCCCTTTTGTCGGAACATCGAATCGTAACTATTATGCCGGCCGGTGTGGCCGTGCGGTTCTAGGCGCTTCAGTCTGGAACCGCGTGACCGCTACGGTCGCAGGTTCGAATCCTGCATCGGGCATGGATGTTTGTGATGTCTTTAGGTTAGTTAGGTTTAATTAGTTCTAAGTTCTAGGGGACTGATGACCACAGATGTTAAGTCCCATAGTGCTCAGAGCCATTTGAACCATTTTTTTCGTAACTATTATGTGAAAGTTTATTCTAGTCCCCGAACTAATTCCTTTCAGATACGCGCACGACCTAACAGCAGAACGGAACACAAACGACTTGTTTTAACAACCGAACAACGCAATGACGTTACATTACGACAATGTCCGCCCAATGAACATCTCTTTGACTATCTTCTCTACTCTGCTTAATTACATTATTCCTAATTACAATTTATTCAGCTATTTAACGAAAACACCTAACAAAAAATAAAATAAATTTATTCTAACGTAAAAGATCCGTTATAACCTGCTGTCATGATCAATGCAGCACTGTGCCCTACTCAATAACAGCAAATAGACCACATCGGAAAAACACCACGCATTCATGTAATTGGTTCCCCTCGATGGGCAATTAAATCACAACCTCCAGTGCCGATACAAATTTATGTTCGACCTCCCAAAATTAGCAAGCATGGAGGACACGGGTGAGGACTTCGGACAGGTGGCGCTACGTGGAGTTGTGAGTCGGCCGGGGAAGTGCGACGAGGTAGTCCGCGGATTGGCGCTGAACGCTGTGGCTGGGTGGCGCAGTTGTTAATGCAACTACTTAGTAATCAGGCGATCCCAGGTTCGAGTCCCGGTGTGACACACATTTCTATGTGTCACCGCAGATTCCGCATAGAATTCCACCTTCAATTTATGAATCGAATACAACGCGGTGACAGACAAATGATTAACGTTCTAATGAACATTAAGTCTTCTGCTAATATTTACGCAGGAGAAAACGAAACATTTTAATCAGTGGCACGTAAATTAACGAAGATTTCAAAAGGTATTTTCGTCTTGAGCAATTCCCCCTGTATCGATTACATGAACCAATTGAAACTTCAGGCCCGCTACTCTTTCATTAATTTTTCGGAATCACCAGCTGTTGATGACTTCAGTACGATTCTCCCACAAAGGTATCTCTGTTAAATGAGCAAATAGCGAATAATAATTAAATTCCATGTTGTCTCCATAAACTATAGAAATGTACTGTACTTTCAGTAGTTTTCTTTTACCCTGCTGAGAGGTCAGTGCAATACATAACGGTTAAATTTTCCCCCTTAAGACTTACAATTAATGAAAGGTGACGAAATTGAAATTCTTGTGTGGAAATAGTTTCTATAATATGCTCTGGTAATGTAACAGTGCTGAAAAAGAAATATACTATCGAGATCCTTTAGGTAGGACCCAGACCGGGAAAACGCAATCAACTACTTTACCAAAGTAATCGACACATATAAAACTAAATTTTAACGAAACATTTCTCAAGATAGTTGCGTCAACATGGTGATCACGGATATACTGGATAGAGAAAAATATCACAGTTGAACAGATGACACCTCGGTTAATAGCATCTAGGCTTAATTTCATTAACATCGTTACAACTTTATTTTTAACGTTATTATTCGAAGTTGACTACTAGAGGTTCGACGATAACACAAATAAAAATATGCAATTAAGAATAGCACTAAATCGTGACTCTTGGCGGGTATTAAGTTACAGCACTGTTCATCCACAGTAGAGGACTGCGTAGTGTATACAGTGGTAGAGGTGCAAGATGTATTGATCTATATAACAAGTAACAAGCTTGAGGGATACATTAAAGCGTTACAGCTGTAGTCTGGTATTCCATGGAAACATACGAGATTATGAAAAGTAATTGTAGCTGCAGCAATTGATAAAGCTTTTTTCAGGAGTTTCACACGAAACAGAGTAGTAGTTTGAAAAACTATTGTCCGCAGCTCGTGGTCGTGCGGTAGCGTTCTCGCTTCCCACGCCCGGGTTCCCGGGTCCGATTCCCGGTGGGGTCAGGGAATTTCTCTGCCTCGTGATGACTGGGTGTTGTGTGATGTCCTTAGGTTAGTTAGGTTCAAGTAGTTCTAAGTTCTAGGAGACTGATGACCATAGATGTTAAGTCCCATAGTGCTCAGAGCCAATTTGTGAATACACAAGATACTACTTTACTGAAGAGCCAAAGAAACTGGTAGACCTGCCTAAAATCGTGTTGGGCCCCCGAGAGCACGCAGAAGTGTCGCACCATGACGTGGCATGGACTCAACTAATGTGCTGGAGGAAACTGACACCATGAATCTTGCAGGCCTGTCCATAAAACCGTAAGAGTACGAGGCTTTGGAGATCTCTTCTGAACAGCACGTTGCAAGGCATCTCAGATAAGCCCAATAATGTGCATATCTGGGGAGTTTGGTGGCCTGCGGAAGTGTTTCTGGAGCCACTCTGTAGCAATTCTGAACGTGTGGGGTGTCGCATTGTCCTGCCGGAATTTCCCAAGAACTTCTAATGCACAATGGACCTGAATGGATGCCGGTGACCAAACAGGATGCTTGCGTACGTGTCACCTGTCACAGTCGTATCTAGACGTATCAAGGGTCCCTTATCACTCCAAATGCACACGCCCCACACCGTTACAGACCCTTCACCAGCTTGAACAGTCCCATGCAGGGCCCATGCATTCATGAGATTGTCTCCATACCCGTACAAGTTCACCCGCTCGATAGAACTTGAAACGAGACGCGTCCGACCAAGAGACATGTCTCCAGTCATCAACAGTCCAATGTCGGTCTTGACGGGCCCAGGCGAGGCGTAATGCTTTGTGTTGTGCAGTCATCAAGAGTACACGAGTGGGCCTTCGGCTCCGAAAGCCCATGTCGATGATGTTTCATTGAATGGTTCTCAAGCTGAAACCTGTTGATTGACCCAGCATTGCAAGCTGCAGCAAATTGAGGAAGAGTTGCACTTCTGTAACGCCGAACGATTCTCTTCAGTTTTGTGTTAGATGATAATATGTTGTTAATTAGAAACAAGTAGGGACCAACACTTTAGCTTTTCAGCCATTTGATCTGACCAATCTTTTGCTGAGTGAAAAAGTTCAGTTAATGGTATGTAGTCTGTGAGAAGAAAAAAAAAATTTCGTGCGATGCAAATACACATGAAACTTTGTAACTCCATAAATTGTTGTCAAGGCTTCTTTATACGTGAATGCATGCTTGGTGTTTCCAACCTTGTGGTATAATACTGTGTTGATGCCATATGAAGATGCGCCTGCTGCTAGCACTACTGCTTCATTCAGATCAAAGTATATACGACAGGTCTAACTAAGCAAAGTATCCCTTACAGTCGCAAACGATTGTTCGCATTCCTGGGTCCACTAGAAAATAACATTTTTACGTCTGAAAAGAAGCAACGGCACCGCGTTTTGTGCTATGTTCAGTATGAATCTTCTACAAAAGTCAGTTTTCCGAAGAACCTCTCGTATTTACTAAAAAAATTTTACGATATGGTAATTTGTGGATGGCCTCTACATGTATGACATTTGGATGTGCTCCCTGAGCATGAACGGTATGTGCCAACTGTTCAGATTCTGTATTAAAGAGTGATCGTTTTTGCAGATTGCATTTAAAAAAAAAGGAATTCTAAATTGCTGAGAGGTCTCCTGGCGACTTTCCAGGGACAATTACATCGTCCAAATAGTTAGAACATGATATAACCTTAGTCGTCACTGGTTGTAAGTAATGTTGAAAGACGACGTTCCGAAATAAATGCATTTATAGTAATACAAGATACCACTCGTATTAATTTCATGAATTTTATTGTTTTATCGCAAGAGAAATTTTCAGGTAAGTGTTCATTAAACCTACTTTTGAGGAAAATTTTCCTCCTGTTAATTTGTTCATTAATTCCTTGGTACATGACTGCAGTAATGAATCTGTTACTATTTGAGAATTTACAGTTGCGTTGAAATGTCCAGAGATATTAATTTTCCCGTGCATTTTGCTATTGTGTACCGGAACAGATTAAAAGTGATTTTCCAAAATTGGTTTCCAGACGCCTGTTTGTCCCAGCCGTTTCAGTTCAACAGCTATTGCTTTTCCAGTAGTGTGTAGTACTCGACATGCTCTGTAAAATTTGTGTCTGTGCTTTGAAATTATTCACATAATTTGTGTGACGTCGAACAAATGATTGTATTTTCCAATAATTGTTTAATGTTTTCTCGTGAACTAAGGTACCGTGTGTATATTATTTGGAATTCCCAGCGTGGACGGTTCGAATGCATCAGTTCCAAATATGTTTTAACTAGTGTCGGTTCGAACTACAGTGAATGTTACGACGTCGATTTTTGTATTTTGGTCTCTTTGTACGTCTCTAGAACAGAAATCCTTTCTCAATAGTAATTTGCGATGCACGATTTTGTTTGCTTAAGTATTTGGCATGCTAATCATTCAAATATTTGTTGATTAAGTAAAGGAACAGAATCACAAGTCTCTAGCTGAAGTTTCACGTTTCCATTGAGAATTTGTAGAGTGATGAAGAAATTGCGATTTTTTTTCCTTTGGACCTGAGTGTCGGTACTCTTCTCTTAACGACGGTTGCGCTTTTATTCTTGGTTAAGGGCACGATGTGAGTTTAGTCTTGTTGGAGAGTGCTCATTTGATTTCTTTACAGCAATGTCTTTCTTTGCGGTTTTAATTTCGCGATTCGTGGGACCTCTGTTTCGTTTGGTCTGAGTTCTGTTGCAAGGAGATCCTTTTTTGTTTGTTCCCACTTTCTGTAATTGTGGTCTACGTATAACTGAATACACTGTACGCTTCTTCTGTAATCACACTTGCTGTGTGTGTCCTATTTTACGACAATATATGCATTCAGCTTGGCGGAAAAAGCAATGTCTTCGGTTGTGCGTTAAGAAGCACTTAGCAGAAGACTTCGTGGCGCGAGGGATATTATGCTGACTGGGTCGCGCTACGAATTGTTTGCGTTAGCGGCGCTGAGATACATGAACTGTTTGCGAGTTGTTGGTCCGTGTAGAACACCTAGCGTTCATGGCTACAACTACAGGAGCGTGAAAAATTAATTCCTTGAAGTCTTGTACTCCCTGAGGTTCAGTCACTTACAGGACGTCTTTCAGAAAGGCGTTGTTGATTCCTTAATGTTTCTCTTCTAATTGTTTTGTATGCTATTTTTTGATAACGACATCTATATCTATACTCCACAAGCCAAATCACGGCGTATGGCTGAGATTTCTTTGTTTACCATTACCGCTGCCCCCTTTTCCTGTTCCAGTGGCGAATGGTTCGCTGCATGTCGCCGATAAGCCGAGGTGTGGGCTCTAATCTCTCTTATTTTATTTTCATAGTCTTCTCGCGAGCTATAGCAAGCAGCAATATATTGGTTGACTCGTGGACCTGTAACAGTGCAACATACCATGATGCAGAACGCCTGTCTTGCACTGTCTGTCACTGTAGTTGGCTGAGCATCTCCGTGATGGTTCCGAGCTTACTTAAGCAAGCTGTAACGAAACGTTCTGCTCTTCTTTGGATACTCTCTATTTCCTCTGTGAATTCTGTTTGGTGAAGATCCCAACTGACGAACAAAATTCAAGTACCAGCTATTCATGGCTACACGTTACTGTTGCTGCCTGGTGAAAAGGAAAAGAAAAAAAGAGAAAGCACACGTTTCTAATATGTCCTAATCTGCATCTCCACTCTGTCTCTGTCCATCTTCTGCTCCCCCTCTCTATGTCCTTTTCGTCCCCATTTCCCCCTCTCTGTCCATAAACCCACCCCCCTCTCCCTGTTTGTCTTCTCCCCCTTTTTATCTTCTTCTGTTCCCCTCTCTCAGCCCCTCTCTCTGCCCACCTCCTGCTTTCTGCTTTTTATTTTCATTTCCTCCAATCCCATCTCCTCTTCTGCCCTCTCTGACTTTGTTTATTGCTATTACCTATTCAGTGCCTGAGTGGCATTCTAATCATAAGCAGATAGGCCGGAAGTACAACTTTCTATTTACTAACAGCATTTCTCTATTATACATTTTGATGTCTACAGGTCGTCTGGGTAAAATGGCACGCACTATGTTTAGGTGCTCTCAGGTGGATGGAGGATATGTGATAGTGCAAACTAATTACTGACATACAAATATACACTTCATTGCGCTGCGATAATTAATGTTGTACGGCAACTCGATGGATGTGCTTGTGGACAGAAACGACTATGCAGTAAACTGCCAAGGCGTGCATTAGTGAACACTATATCAACAAGATCATGTCAATTCTTGACGCCACACTGTCATAGGGGTAAACAGTTGCAATCCACCAGGAAGTTCCATATCAGCGCACACTCCGCTGCACAGTGAACATTTCATTCTAAAAACTATGGTAAACACTTCTCCACATGCGAAGGCTGTAGGCGCCTCCACTTGTAGACAGACTGATGTCCACTACGAGCTGTAGCTACGGGCTGCAACCCTCGCACTCCGTACTAGAACCGTCATACGCCATCGCTGAACATGAACCGTTTGCTGACTGTGGCCGCCGCTTATCACAATGCGGAAGTCCGTCTCATTGCCGGTGGCGCGGAGATTGTTGACTGGGCTGTTCATGTGACTGGCGGCGAACTTCAAAGTGCCGCTCGTGGCGCCAATCGGAAACTATCTCAACGCGCCAGCTCCGGTTGCGTCTATTGGCGAGGACACAACACACACAAACACAAAATATATAGCCTATACCTGTCCGAATATTCATTATTGTGCAAAAATTTGAAGTAAATCTGTCAACAACTTTTAGAAGTATGAAGTAAATATTAAAAAAATATATGTCTAAAAACATGCAAGTATTCGAATGTAATGTTGTGTGAAAATTTCAAAGCTATCGATGAAGAACTTTTGGAGACTTACGATTTTGTAAATCGAATTTATACCTTTTCAATTATTTCCCCTATCATTATTACATATACATTATATATTATGTATGGCGCTATAATAGGTATATAAAAACATGCGTTATATTCGAGTGCACGTTGTGTCAAAATTTCAAAGCAATCAATGATTATTTTACGGAGTTTTAAGGTTTTGAACACATAAACGTTTACATTTTGATTTCTATACACGCATCAAAAAAAGTTTTGCATCACCTCGGTTCCGAGAGTTCCGAAGCCTGTACAGAAATTAGGAATAGAGATCCACATAAACATCATTTCCGCCCTTTTTATTGCTCCTGAAATCCACACATTGCATGTTGTGCCACCATACAGTGAGACCTCCAGAGGTGGTGGTCCAGATTGCTGTACACACCGGTACCCCTAATAACCAGAAGCACATCCTCTTGTATTGATGCATGCCTGTATTCTTCGTGGCATACTATCCACACAAGTTCATCAACGCACTGTTGGTGCAGATTGTCCCACTCCTCAACGGCGATTCGGCGTAGATCCCTCAAAGAGGTTGATGGGTCGCGTCGTCCATAAACAGCCCTTTTCAAACTATCCCAGGCATGTTCGATAGGGTTCATGTCTGGAGAACATGCTGGCCACTCTGGTCGAGCGATGTTGTTATCCTGAAGGAAGTTATTCACAAGATGAGCACGTTAGGGAAGCGAATTGTCGTCCATGAGGACGAATGCCTCGCCAATATGCTGCCGATGTAGTTGCACTATCGGTAGAAGGATGGCATTCACGTATCGTGCAGCCGTTACGGCGCCTTCCATGACCACCAGCGGCATATGTCGGCCCCACATAATGCCACCCTAAAACAACAGGGAGCCTCCACCTTGCTGCACTCGCTGTACAGTGTGTCTAAGGCGTTCAGCCTCAACGGTTTTCTCCAAACACGTTTCAGACGATTGTCTAGTTGAAGGCATATGCGACACTCTTTGGTGAAGAGAAAGTGATGCCGATTCTGAGCGGTCCGTTCGGCATGTTGTTGGGCCCATCTGTACCGTGATGCATAGTGTCGTGGGAGCAAAGATGGACCTCGCCATGGACGTCGGGAGTGAAGCTGCGCATCATGCAGGCTAGTGCGCACAGTTTGAGTCGTAACGCGACATCTTGTGGCCACACGAGAGCATTATTCAACACGGTGGCGTTGCTGTCGGGGTTCCTCCGAGCCATAATCCGTAAGTAGCCGTCATCCACTGCATTAGTAGCACTTGGGCGGCCCGAGCGAGGCTTGTCATCGAGTGTTCCTGTTTCTCTGTGTATCCTCAATGTCCGAACAACATTGCTTTGGTTCACTTCATGACACCTGAACACTTCCCTTGTTGAGAGCCCTTCCTGTCACAATGTAACAATGCGGACGCGATGGAACCGCGGTATTGACCGACTAGGCATGGTTAAACTGCAGACAATACGAGCCGTACAACTCCATCCTAGTGGACTGATGGGAAATGCTCGGCTGTCGGACCGCCTCCGTCTAATGTGCCCTGCTCATGCGTGGTTGTTTACATCTTTGGGCGGATTTAGTGACATCTCTGAACAGTCAAAAGGAATGTGTCTGTGATACAATATCCACAGTAAACGTCTATCTTCAGGAGTTCTGGGAACGGGTGTAATGCAAAACATTTTTTGATGTGTGTAGATTTAATTGTTCGTTTTTACAAAATCATAAATCTTCGAAAGCTTTTCATTGACTGCTATGAAATTTTAACTCAACGTTCAATTGGAATAGGTGTGTGTTTTCATACACCAACTGAACCGCCATTTATATATGTTAAAGTGGATACGCTGTCACCAACAATTTTATGTTCTTTGCTAAAATGCCTAATATCCGAAAGTTCTTCACCGATTCCTTTGAAATGTAGACACAACGTTGTAGTCTAATATGCGCTTTTTGTTATAAACCTACTGGAGCGCTATATAGTATATACAGGGTGTTACAAAAAGGTACGGCCAGACTTTCAGGAAACATTCCTCACATACAAAGAAAGAAAATATGTTATATGGACATGTGTCCGGAAACGCTTACTTTCCATGTTTGAACTCATTTTATTACTTCTCATCTAACAACATTAATCATGGAATGGAAACACACAGCAACAGAAAGTACCAGCGTGGAATCCCTGATGCGCTGATGCAGCCCTGGGGAATGGCGTATTGTATCACAGCTGTCCACAATACGAGTACGAAGAGTCTCTACATTTGGTACCGGGGTTGCGTGGACAAGAGCTTTCAAATGCCCCCATAAATGAAAGTACAGAGGGTTGAGGTCAGGAGAGCGTGGAGGCCACGGAATTGGTCCGCCTTTACCAATCCATCGGTCACCGAATCTGTTGTTGAGAAGCGTACGAACACATCGACTGAAATGTGCGGGAGCTCCATCGTGCATGAACCACATGTTGTGTCGTACTTGTAAAGGCACATGTTGTAGCAGCACAGGTAGAGTATCCCGTACGAAATCATGATAACGTGCTCCATTGAGCGTAGGTGGAAGAACATGGGGCCCAATCAAGACATCACCAACAATGCCTGCCCAAACGTTCACAGAAAATCTGTGTTGATGACGTGATTGCACAATTGCGTGCGGATTCTCGTCAGCCCACACATGTTGATTGTGAAAATTTACAATTTGATCACGTTGGAATGAAGCCTCATCCGTAAAGAGAACATTTGCACTGAAATGAGGATTGACACATTGTTGGATGTACCATTCGCGGAAGTGTACCCGTGGAGGCCAATCAGCTGCTGATAGTGCCTGCACACGCTGTACATGGTACGTAAACAACTGGTTCTCCCATAGCACTCTCCATACAGTGACGTGGTCAACGTTATCTTGTACAGCAGCAACTTCTCTGACGCTGACATTAGGGTTATCGTCAACTGCACGAAGAATTGCCTCGTCCATTGCAGGTGTCCTGGTCGTTCTAGGTCTTCCCCAGTCGCGAGTCATAGGCTGGAATGTTCCGTGCTCCCTAAGACGGCGATCAATTGCTTCGAAAGTCTTCCTGTCGGGACACCTTCGTTCTGGAAATCTGTCTCCATACAAACGTACCGCGCCACGGCTATTGCCCCGTGCTAATCCATAAATCAAATGGGCATCTGCGAACTCCGCAATTGTAAACATTGCACTGACTGCAAAACCAGGTTCGTGATGAACACCAACCTGTTGATGCTACGTACTGATGTGCTTGATGCTAGTACAGTAGAGCTATGAGTCACATGTCAACACAAGCACCGAAGTCAACATTACCTTCCTTCAATTGGGCCAACTGGTGGTGAATCGAGGAAGTACAGTACATACTGACGAAACTAAAATGAGCTCTAACATGGAAATAAAGCGTTTCCGGGCACATATCCACATAACATCTTTTCTTTATTTTTGTGTGAGAAATGTTTCCTGAAAGTTTGGCCGTACCTTTTTGTAACACCCTGTATAAGTAACACTTTTATTTTTAATGTACATAATGTATATATTTATGCGCCATATATCACTCTCCAGTAGGTATGCAGAAACACGCGCGAATTATGATCCAACGTTATGTCAAAATTTCAAAGGAATTTCCAAAATTTCACTACTCTACATCAATTATTTTTTGGCGCTGTGATTTTTTCCCGCCATAGCGCTCCAGTAGATACATGAAAACATGCTCGTACTCGAATGCAGCATTGCGTCAGAACTAAACAAAGCAATCAGTACACAACTTTTTGAGTTACACCAATTTAAACAATCAAACATTTACACTATTATTTATGCAGAATGTTCGAACGTTTATTCGGTAAACTGCATCCTTTGTTGACCGACTTCATTTCTTGAGGATCCTTCCACTGAATATCAGTCTTACATCTTCCTTACCCACTATTAATCTTGTGTGTTGAAAGTGGCATCGCGAACATTTCATCTCTCTATGGTGATTGACAAGTACAGTTATATTTTCAGTTTCTAGTCATGCCTTTACGTTCTGCTATCCATACCGTACAGGATCTGGTTAAATTGCCTAGACGTTCTGGAAAAAAAAAGTATCGAGCAACTGCCAAACGTATCTTAGATTCATAAGATTCGTCTAATTTATTGAGAAAATTAACATAGGAAATCGTTTGCAGATCTACTTGAGGCATCGATTTTCTGTAAAGTGTAAAGGTGTCTATTTAAACCTATGATATGAAGAATTACCGAATGCTGTATGAAGAAAAGTGCAGCTCGAGCTGTGTTTTGTATTCGGACCATTTATCTATTTCGGCTTCGAATGGACGGCATTGGAACTCTGCGTTTCTGATCCTCATTAGTTACTTTTTGTTCTTCGTGCTGTTTTTGTGTGCCGAAATTTGTTGTGTAATGCAGATCAACAGCTAGTTTATTTAACTGCTCTGAAGCTGAAAAAGCGTCGCGAGTGACTGCCCTTCACTGAGTACCATTTTTCCACAAATATTCAGAAAACTTAAAGCAAGGAACGTACAGTCTAGCTAAGGTATTTCACTGTTTAAAGGCGCCACAAGAAAGTGGAAGAAAATACGAAGTCCAATATGAGCCACAAAAAATAATTAATATTTTTGTAACTTCTGAAAGACAAAGAAAATTAGCAGTGCTGCAACAGGTTTCCGCTGACAGCTTTCTGGAGAAAAGTTTATTTTTCCTTTTGTCAGTGCAAGACTCGTTTCCTATCAAGCTAGTTTGGGTTGTTTCTACGCAGCTGCAAAAGTAAAGTCTCGGACACTGCTACCAGTCAGTGGAAAGACAGCTCCTAACCAGAAAAGTATCGCCGCCTTGGTATCCCTTAATTCCATCTTTGTCGACATGGATGTCAGTTCTTTCAACAGTTGCAGGAGGTATATGCTACGTAGATCTTTTAAATTACAAGCAGAAATACGTAAATTTGCATGGGTACACTTTGATGGTGTATAGCAGCACAATGACACTAATTTACTTAGGTCACTGTTCAAATGGGGTGAGGAAGTAGTGGGATACCTCCTAATATCGTGTCGGACCACCTTTTGTCCGGCGTAGCGCGGAAACTGGACGTGGCGTTGACTCAACGAGTCACTGAAAGTCCCCTGCAAAAATACTGAGCCGTGCTGCCTCTATAGCCGTTCACAATGGCGAAAATTTTGCCGGTGCAGAAATTTCTGCCCGAACTGACCGCTCGATTATGTCCCATAAATGTTCCATGGGATTCATATTCCATAGGCTCAAATTGCCCAGAATGTTCTTCAAACCAATCGCGAATAGTAATGTCCCGGTGACATGGAGCATTCTCATCCGTAAAAATTCCATCATTGTTTGGGGAACATGAGGTCCATGAATGGCTAAAATTGTCTCCAAGTAGCCGAAAATAACAATTTGCAGTCAATGATCGGTTAAGTTGGCCGAGAGGACACACTCCATTTCATGTAAATACAGCCCGCACCATTATGGAGGCACCACGAGTTTGCACAGTGCCTTTTGACAACTTGGGGCCAAGTCTTTCTGTGGTATACGCCACACTCGAACATACCATGAGCTCTTACCATCTGAAACCGGGATTTATCCGACCAAGCCACGGTTCTCCAATCGTCTGCGGTCCAATCGATAGGGTCACGAGCCCTGGAGAAGCGCTGCAAGCTATGTCCTGCTGTTAGGAAAGGTACTCGTGTCGGTGCTCTGCTTTCAGAGACCGTGAACACCAAGTTTCGCTGCATTGTCCTAACGAATACGTTCGTCGTACGACCTACGTTGATCTCTGCGGTTATTTTACGCAGTCTTTCTTGCGTGTTATAACTGACAACATCCGCAAACACCAGTGTTCTCGGCGTTGTCCGTGGTGAGAGATGATGACTGAAATTTAATATTCTCGACACTCTCTTGACACTGTGACTCTCGGAATATTGAATTTCCTAACAATTTCCAAAATAGAATGCCTGATACGTCTATCTCCAACTACTATTCCGCGGTTGAAGTCTGTTAATTCCGGTCGTTCGACAGTAATCACATCAGAAATCGTTCCACATGAATCATCTGCATTGCAATGACAGCTCCGCGACTTTACTACGTGCTGATGGCCACGATGTTGAGTACCCCACAAACCAGCATCATCATCATCATAAAAAATATGGCTCTGAGCACTATGCGACTTAACTTCTGAGGTCATCAGTCGCCTAGAACTTAGGACTAATTAAACCTAACCAACCTAAGGACATCACACACATCCATGCCCGAGGCATGATTCGAACCTGCGACCATAGCGGTCGCTCGGCTCCAGATTGTAGCGCCTAGAACCGCACAGCCACTCCGGCCGGCATCATCATCATCATTATCTTTTATACCATGTGCTCGTGGTACTACCTCCATCTGTAAACGTGCCTGTAGCTGTGTCATGGCTTTAGTCACCACAAGTATACTAACAAAGTACTGTTACCAGTTTCGAACTGGTACAAGTAGTACCCGTGGTCTAGGGGTAGCGTCTTTGATTCAGAATCAAAAACGTCTTCGTTCCCCGCCACTGCCTAAATTTTGATAAATAATCAGCATTGGCGGCCGAAGACTTCCGGCATAAGAAGTTAGCCTCATTCTGCCAACGGCCTTGTCAAAGAGGGCGGAGGAGCGGATAGAGGTTCAGGGCACTCTCTTGTCCTAGGAGTGGGAAATTGCCCCTAAAGGCGGAAGAATCAGCAATGATCAACGACATGAGGATGCAGAAGGCAATGGAAACCAATGCATTAAAGACACGTAACGTGTATCCACAGGACATGTGGCCTGTAATTGAGGAAGTATCATGATCTCTCCATTGGCAAAAGATTCCGGAATAGTCCCCCATTCGGATCTCCGGGAGGGGACTGCCAAGGGGGAGGTTACCATGAGAAAAAGATTGAATAATCAACGATAGGATAACGTTCTACGAGTCGGGGCGTGGAATGTCAGAAGCTTGAACGTGGTAGGGAAACTAGAAAATCTGAAAAGGGAAATGCAAAGGCTCAATCTAGATATAGTAGGGGTCAGTGAAGTGAAGTGGAAGGAAGACAAGGATTTCTGGTCAGATGAGTATCGGGTAATATCAACAGTAGCAGAAAATGGAATAACAGGTGTAGGATTCGTTATGAATAGGAAGGTAGGGCAGAGGGTGTGTTACTGTGAACAGTTCAGTGACCGGGTTGTTCTAATCAGAATCGACAGCAGACCAACACCGACAACGATAGTTCAGGTATACATGCCGACGTCGCAAGCTGAAGATGAACAGATAGAGAAAGTGTATGAGGATATTGAAAGGGTAATGCAGTATGTAAAGGGGGACGAAAATCTAATAGTCATGGGCGACTGGAATGCAGTTGTAGGGGAAGGAGTAGAAGAAAAGGTTACAGGAGAATATGGGCTTGGGACAAGGAATGAATGAGGAGAAAGACTATTTGAGTTCTGTAACAAGTTTCAGCTAGTAATAGCGAATACCCTGTTCAAGAATCACAAGAGGAGGAGGTATACTTGGAAAAGGCCAGGAGATACGGGAACATTTCAATTAGATTACATGATGGTCAGACAGAGATTCCGAAATCAGATACTGGATTGTAAGGCGTACCCAGGAGCAGATATAGACTCAGATCAGAATATAGTAGTGATGAAGAGTTGGCTGAAGTTCAAGACATTAGTCAGGAAGAATCAATACGCAAAGAAGTGGGATACGGAAGTACTAAGGAATGACGAGATACGTTTGAAGTTCTCTAACGCTATAGATACAGCAATAAGGAATAGCGCAGTAGGCAGTACAGTTGAAGAGGAATGGACATCTCTAAAAAGGGCCATCACAGAAGTTGGGAAGGAAAACATAGGTACAAAGAAGGTAGCTGCGAAGAAACCATGGATAACAGAAGAAATACTTCAGTTGATTGATGAAAGGAGTAAGTACAAACATGTTCCGGGAAAATCAGGAATACAGAAATACAAGTCGCTGAGGAATGAAATAAACAGGAAGTGCAGGAAAGCTAAGACGAAATGGCTGCAGGAAAAATGTGAAGACATCGAAAAAGATATGTTTGTCGGAAGGACAGACTCAGCATACAGGAAAGTCAAAACAACCTTTGGTGACATTAAAAGCAACGGTGGTAACATTAAGAGTGCAACGGGAATTCCACTGTTAAATGCAGAGGAAAGAGCAGATAGCTGGAAAGAATACATTGAAAGCCTCTATGAGGGTGAAGATTTGTCTGATGTGATAGAAGAAGAAACAGGAGTCGATTTAGAAGAGATAGGGGATCCAGTATCAGAATCGGAATTTAAAAGAGCTTTGGAGGACTTACGGTCAAATAAGGCAGAAGGGATAGATAACATTCCATCAGAATTTCTACAATTATTGGGGGAAGTGGCAACAAAACGACTATTCCCGTTGGTATGTGGAATATATGAGTCTGGCGACATACCATCTGACTTTCGGAAAAGCATCATCCACACAATTCCGAAGACGGCAATCAGCTTAACAGCTCATGCAACGAAGCTGCTTACAAGAATAACATACAGAAGAATGGAAAAGAAAATTGAGAATGCGCTAGGTGACGATCAGTTTGGATTTAGGAAAAGTAAAGGGACAAGAGAGGCAACTCTGACGTTACGGCTAATAATGGAAGCAAGGCTAAAGAAAAATCAAGACACTTTCATAGGATTTGTCGACCTGGAAAAAGCGTTCGACAATATAAAATGGTGCAAGCTGTTCGAGATTCTGAAAAAAGTAGGGGTAAGCTATAGGGAGAGAAGGGTCATATACAATATGCACAACAACCAAGAGGGAACAATAAGAGTGGACGAACAAGAACGAAGTGCTCGTATTAAGAAGGGTGTAAGACAATGCTGTAGCCTTTCGCCCCTACTCTTCAATCTGTACATCGAGGAAGCAATGATGAAAATAAAAGAAAGGTTCAGGAGTGGAATTAAAATACAAGGTGAAAGGATATCAATGATACGATTCGCTGATGACATTGCTATCCTGAGTGAAAGTGAAGAAGAATTTAATGATCTGCTGAACGGAATGAACAGTCTAATGAGTAAACAGTATGGTTTGAGAGTAAATCGGAGAAAGACGAAGGTAATGAGAAGTAGTAGAAATGAGAACAGCGAGAAACTTAACATCAGGATTGATGGTCACGAAGTCAATGAAGTTAACGAATTCTACTACCTAGGCCGTAAAATAACCAATGACGGACAGAGCAAGGAGGACATCAGAAGCAGACTCGCTATGGCAAAAAAGGCATTTCTGGCCAAGAGAAGTCTACTAATATCAAATACCGGCCTTAATTTGAGGAAGAAATTTCTGAGCATGTACGTCTGGAGCACAGCATTGTATGGTAGTGAAACATGGACTGTGGGAAAACCGGAACAGAAGAAAATCGAAGCATTTGACATGTGGTGCTATAGACGAATGTTGAAAATTAGGTGGACTGATAAGGTAAGGAGTGAAGAGGTTCTATGCAGAATCGGAGAGGAAAGGAATATGTGGAAAACACTGATAAGGAGAAGGGACAGGATGATAGGACATCTGCTAAGACATGAGGGAATGACTTCCATGGTACTAGAGGGAGCTGTAGAGGGCAAAAGCTGTAGAGGAAGACAGAGATTGGAATACGTCAAGCAAATAATTGAGGACGTAGGTTGCAAGTGCTACTCTGAGATGAAGAAGTTAGCACAGGAAAGGAATTCGTGGCGGGCCGCATCAAATCAGTCAGTAGACTGATGACCAAAAAAAAAAAAAAACCAATTCATCGTCACACGTCCTACAGGCTTTGCTCTAAACGTATGTTACGTTGGTTTACATTTGAGCAGCATGTGTTTTGACTAAAGCTTACAAGTCGTATAATGACGAATTTCATCAGTTCGAAACAAATAACCGTCCTTTTTCACTAAAGTAAAGTTAAACCAAGTTGTGGCTAGTTGCTGCTCTACACTTCTGAGCAGCCGACATAGCCAAAACAGTAATAGAAAGTATCTATTTTTTTCTGTTTAACGGACAACTGTTCATTTCGCTGAATGATGCCAGTTGTACGCTAGTTGTACACTGACGATTTTGGCGCAGCTGTGGACACGCTGTCCATATGAAGCTTCAATGGTAGTTTTCCAATGTTCGTCGTGTCTTCTCCCTCAAGTGCCGACTTTTAAGAAAGAGTGTACGAAAAGTATTAATATTTCCCTTTCATTCTGGCATCACAGCCATAAATTTATTAAATTTCGTTTTACACTATGGCTGTTATACAGGATGAGGCACTTTAAACACTTCTTGGAACTATCTGCATAACTACAAAACGGCTTAAGGAAATATTGTAATAAAAGTCGTTTGCCTCGAAGGGTGTCATCTAGTGATAGCAAGCTCGACCCCCCAGCACGAATCACTGGACGCGGGAGGATATTCAACTTTGAAATCTTAGATACGAACCCTCATTTTTAAGTTGCGGATTCCGATTCTCTAGGAAATGTGTGTAACTTTCGTATTTTACATTTTTTTCGTCTTATGATAGATAGATGGCACTGTTAGCGATAAAAAACGGTCTGACAACAGTTTAAAAATCTTAACACCTCAAGAAGTACACGTCAGATTTTGGTGTCAGGTAGTTAGAAAGGCAGTTGTTTTCATATATTTACTAAGAAACCGGTTTTTATAGTGTAATAACAATGATTCTCCGGAACATAATAAATTGTTTTTTCCACATTACTTATGGACTTTCTTTTGGAAATACTGAAATAAAAATGACTTGTAACGATACACTGGTTTGTTTATCACTGAATTAAAATCTACTTTTAGCGTTACGCAGGAACTGCGAAAGAAATGACTCCAGTGATGTGGAGGAAGTAACTATTATTTTATGGAGAATCTAGTTTCTTTTCCATAAAAAATGGGTACTTACTAAAGCATAACTCAATGGGATTCTAACTTAGTGTATATTTCTTGAGAGAGTATCCTTTTTAACGGTTTTTAGCCCTTTTTGAATTTTGCCGGTTACAGCACCATCTCTCATGCAACGAAAAAATGTCAAATACCTTTTTCCCCCAGAGAATCGAATTCGAAATAAAACATGGAGGTTCCTAGTTCAAAGCTCAAAGTTAACCATCCTGCATCGCCATGGGGATGTGATAGGGGGATCGAGACGAATAACTTTTGTGATAAACATTTTTTTTAAATCCGATGCGTAGTTTTCCAGATGGTTCCAGAAACAGTTTTAACTGTCTCACCAGGCATAACTACTGTCATTTAGGCGACGATCGCCTGATTTTGGCTGTTTGCTGTTTTCCAGTGCGTATGCCTAATTGGCAGATTGATATTTTCGCATTTTGTGGGGGTGCACAGATGCACACCTATTACTTTAATAAATAAACGCTCTCGTAGTAAAGGTGAGCTCAAACAATTGTTGCTGGCAGACTCTCCGCTCCGGTTGGCCCTGAGCTATCGTCTCTACTGGGTGGCAGGAGCCTGCGTTGTTCGCACAATGCGGACAGGCGGCCGCTTGTACTCCAGTGTGTTGTGTGTAGGACCGGCCGCTGATCCGCACCGCTGCCCCTGCAGCTCAGCACGCCGCCTGTGTTTCCCACACAGCTAGGCTCCGCGAACGGCGCCCGCTCTGGAGAGTGGCAGCCGCCACTCTCTGGTTCGGTCCGCCCATCCCGGATCGGTGCTGCGAGTGGACACGCTGGCACCACAGGCTGGTGACTGAGCATGGTGTGCTGAACAACATTACATCAGTATTTATGTCATTTGCTGGCTAGTAATTATACCTATTACAACTCGTATGTTTTTAGGTTGGTTAGTACCCCAAAGTATGTTTGGCAAGAGCAAGTCATTAATATTTCCCTCTGTGCTGCAGGTCAGGCGTTCAAGTGTATACATAAGGACGCAAGGCGGGTGGTCTATACTGGCAGGCGGAGACTACTTACTGTTGCTGTTCAGATGAAGCAGAAAACATTAGGTCGTATAGTTTGTGACATGGTTGTGAAATGACTGTTTGATGCAGAGAAAAACAACCAACACACTAATGTTTGTACATATTAAGGTACCACAAACAAAAATACCTCCACTGTGCATAGCGCAATCATAATATCCCATTAACTGAGTCCTATGTTTTGTAATGATTGTAATACATATGATTATGCATTGTAATATAGGATTTACAACGTAGTATTCCACGGCCAATTCCATTCACGCCTAAGAACAGCTCAGTATTAACCACTCTCAGGTAATCACTCTATAGGCAGTTCCTTGATACACTATGTGATAAAAAGTATCTGGACATCCCCAAAACCATACGTTTTTCATATTATGTGCATTGTGGTGCCACCTACTGTCAGGTATTCCATATGAGCGACGTCAGTAGTCATTATACATCGCGAGAGAGCAGAATGGAGCGCTCTGCGGAACTCACGGACTTCGAACGTGGTTAGGTGATTGGGTGTCACTTGTGTTATACGTCTGTACGCGAGATTTCTACACTCCTAAACTTCACTAGGTCCATTATTTCCAATGTGACGGTGAAGTGGAAATGTGAAGGAACACAGCACAAAAGCGTACAGGCCGACCTCATCTGTTGACTGACAGAGAGCACCGACAGGTGAAGAGTGTCGTTATGTGTAATAGGCAAACATCTATACAATCATACAGAAATTCCAAAGTGCATCAAGACCCACTGCAAATACTATGACAGTTAGACGGGATGTGAGAAAACTTGGATTTCATGGCCGAACGGCTGCTCATAAGCCACACATCACGCCGGTAAATACCAAACGACGCCTCGCTTCGTGCAAGGAGGGTAAACATCGGACGACCCAACAGTTAATCGTTGTGTGGAGTGAGCAATCACGGTACAAAATGTGGAGATTCGACGGCAGGGCCGGCCGGTGTGGCTGAGCGGTTCTAGGTGCTTCAGTCTGTAACAGTGCGAACGCTACGGTCGCAGGCTCGAATCCTGCCTCGGGCGTGGATGTGTGTGATGTCCTTAGGTTAGTTAGGTTTAAGTAGTTCCAAGTTCTAGGGGACTGATGACCTTAGATGTTAAGTCCCATAGTGCTCAGAGCCATTTGAACCATTTTCCATGGCTGGGTGTATGGCGAATGCCTGATGAACGTCATCTGCCAGTGTGCGTAGTGCCAGCAGTAGAATTCAGAGGCGGTGGTGTTTTGGTGTGGTCGTGTTTTTCATGGAGGGAGCTTGCACCCCTTGTTGTTTTGCATGGCACTATCATAGCACAGGCCTACATTGATGTTTTAAGCACCTTCTTGCTTCCTACTGTTGAAGAGCAATTCGGCGATGGCGATTGCGAGCACCTGTTCATAATGTGGCGGAGTGGGTACACGACAATAAAATCCCTGTAATGGACTGTCCTGCACAGAGTCCTGACCTGAATCCTATAGAATACCTTCGAGATGTTTTGGAACGTCGACTTCGTGCCAGACCTCACCGACCGACATAGATACCTCTCCTCACTGCAGCACTCCGTGAATAATGGGCTCCATTCCCCAAGAAACCTTTCAGCACCTAACTGAACGTATGTATGCGGGGGTGGGAGCTGTCATCAAGGCTAAGGGTAGGCCAACCCCATACTGAATTACAGCATTACCGATGGAAGGTCCACGAAATTGTAAGTCATTTTCAGCCATGTGTCCGGATGCTTTTGATCACATAGAGTATTCACCCAGAGGCAGATCAGTGAAGAGAAGGGGCAAAATGTGACATGAGAGAATTCTATTCTTGGAAAATGAAGTGATGCAGTTTGAGCAGTCAACACGCAGATTGTTGCCAATGAAACATTGTTGGACTATTGCTAATCTGGTACACAGCGTATGAAGTAGTCACACTTATACAAAAGTAAAGTGTGCGTGTCTCATTCAGATTAAAGCGCAATCAACGACTGTGGCAAGATCCATGTTATTGCCAAGATCACACTCAATAGAAGTTAAAATCTCGTAGGTTGTTAGGACATAGCGCATTTCTACCATTTCGACCTCTCTCCTGGGATTTTCTTCAGGATATTAAGCAATCTATGGGAGACACCACAAGATCCTGTAGAAGATCCCAGCAGAGGTCCGACACGTCGATCGTTTCCAAAAAGAAAACGATGCGATTTCGCAACCCAGAAGATTTTAAGTTCAGTGACAATGACCACAAAAGCCGGCAGAGTTACATACTGAATAGCCACTTTGCTGTTGCAAGATTTCATTGTGTTTATAGATTCATTGCAAAAACAGTGTGCAATGCCCTGCGTAAACACCTAGATTGCACAACTGAGTGCTCCACGCATAAATCACCTCAGACAGAGGAGTGCAACTATTGAGAGAAAAGTCTGGTATTGGTGGCTAGCGGCTTCATTTTAAACTGCAAGCGGTCTTCTCGTAGTTATTGGCTACCCTTGTAATCCCTAACATCATGCCCCATAGCCCCTAAAAATTTTGCTTCAGCAAAACCTCATGTTATTGCCTCTTTTCAATATTCCATGTGCATTTCTAACAGAGAGACTGGAATATGGTTTTCTTAAACACCTCTTTAGGAATGTAATAAGACAGATGTCCATAAATTCCGACCTGTTTCACTGCTGACATCATTCTCCAAAATCTTTAAGAAGATGACGTGTTCTATAATAGAATCTCACCTCTGCATCAATAGTATCATTAACAAATCGCAATTTCCGTTTCAGAAGGGTTGCTCTACTGAAAATGCAACTTACACGTTCACTCACAGGATTTTACAAGCATTGAATAATAAGAGCAATGGCTGGTGTTTTCTGCAGCCTTTCTAAGACATTTGACTGTGTAGATCACAGTATTCTCCTAGATTTATGGGATTGCTGGTGTAGCCAGACAATAGATAATGTGATATCTAACCAAAAGAATGGAGAAGGTAGCACTTAGTAATTTAAGCAATATAATCCAAGGACAATTCTGACTGGGGAGAAATTATGTAAGGGGTTCCCCAACGTCCAATCTTAGGTCCATACTGTCCCTTATATATGTAAACGATCTTCCATGTAGTATACAATAGAATTAGTTATTTTTCCTGATGACACTGGTATTGTAATCAATCCAAGCATACATACAGAAACAGAAGAAATAGTAAACATAGTTTTTAAAGGTATCATTGATTTTCTGTGAATCGTCTCACCATCCATTTTGAAGAGACATAACATATTAATTTAGAGACACTATAGCAAAGATAAGTAACACTTAGTGCAGAAAAAATAAATAAGGTGGAAACTTTAAAATTCTTATGAGCCCATTCTGATGGGAATTGAAGTTGGAAAGACCACATTTTGCAACCTCTAAAAGGCACTAGATCAGTGACGTTTGGGCTTGGAAATATTGCAGATCTTTGGAAGAGACAAATCAGTAGGTTGAGATGTTTTGCATATTTTCATTCAATAATGCCTTATGAAATAATGTTCTGGGGTAACTCATTTTTAAGAAAGGGAGTCTTCATTGTGAAAAACCATGCTGTAAGAATAATATGTTGTGCTCACTCAGTATCATCTTGTAGAGATCTGTTTAAGGACATATTACTCCATATTAAGGTTGTCTTTAGCACAAAAAGCTGCAGCAAAAGTTTTTTGTCACTTACCCAGTGATATAAAGTGTCTGACAGACGGCGAAGTAAAATTTCACAACGAATGGAGAAAGTTTATCCTTAATATCTCCGTCTATTTGATATGTCAGAACAGCACAGAATTCAACTTTAACACAACGACACAAGCTCAGCACAATTGGCTGTGGGGTGGTAGGACTGAACCAAGTGACACATCAGGCAATCACCATCACCAGTTGCATTGAATATTTTATTGGCACATTTAAACAACACAAATAACAAATAAAACTATCAACACATTTTTAAAATTACCGTATAGGTGAGAACAAGTTACTTAAAAATTAAAACATTCCACAGCACTTATGGCCTATTACACATTTAGTGAAATGAGTTAAAAATTATTTACTCAAAAACTGTGATCAACCTGGAGAACAATTTACTAAACTTTAATGAGGAGTTGTACTCTTTCGTTACTGCAGTGATTGGTACTATTAGTACTACCAAAATAATTCAGACTACAGGCAACAAGAAATCAGGTACCACGGCACACAACCATGTTACTTAAATGGCAGGCACTGTAAAATGTAGAACATACAATATTAAATTTCATGTTACCAAGCAACCTCGTGGGATTCAACAAAAACGCCCAGAAGTGGACGCCCGCCCACTCAGCTGTTTCCAATACAGACTCGGCATGGACCCCCAAAGTGGAGCAGCAACGTTCACGAATAGGCACGAAAAATCCCAGAACTAGTGGGTATTTACAACAGACTGACATCTGCCGTAAGTAACTAGAAACACAATAATTCATTACAGCACATAATCTGTAGAATTAATCAACCTATTAATGGACATCAGATAAGCAGTACAAATCTATTATCTTATGTGCGTAAGGCCAATTATATATTAATCTGCGAGCGAACTAGATACACGGCCAGCCGGTACGCGCGGGCAGAAGGGGCGGAAAATACATAACAGCGCAAGCAGGACGCAACCCAGCACTCCGCACCCGCTACCAAGACAAAAAGCAGATGTCCCGATAAAACGAAATCAGATGCAAGTAACTAGCGTGCAGGCAAGCGGTATATCTAGACCGACCCTCCCGCGACGCAAAACACAAGGCGACTTACAGCAAATAGCCACACTTAATTTCGAGATGAAATCAGAATTAATTACCATGTCCACATTCTGTCATTGAAGGAATTCTTGTACCTTCACTAATAGAATCAGTTTCAAACTATTTAAACATTCAATAACTGGCCGCTGAGTAACTTGTAAGGATTTATGAAACAACTCACATAGAATTAGACACGTGTCTCTCAGACACACTATACTTTAGATAGAAACGTAACAGTAATGTTATTGCAATTCGCAACAAAATATATCCAGGGAAAATTTTATCCATGAATATCTATAGCGCCGGCCGGTGTGGCCGTGTGGTTCTAGGCGCTTCAGTCTGGAACCGCGTGACCGCTACGGTCGCAGGTTCGAATCCTGCCTCGGGTATGGATGTGTGTGATGTCCTTAGGTTAGTTAGGTTTAAGTAGTTCTAAGTTCTACGTGACTGATGACCACAGATGTTAAGTCCCATAGTGCTCAGAGCCATTTGAACCACATATCTATAGCAACTGGCCAGCTTAACTTCGTCGTGTGACATAAATACAATAACCTGGCGGTACTTAGACAAGGACCAGCCAAACTGTTTTCAGCGGCTGTTAACACTGACAGTAGCAATCTACAAACAGAATGCATCAGCACTCCAGGCCCTATTAAATGTTAATCATCACATCACATACAGTTCTCACTAGAACCTTGCGTACTAAGGAAGTTGAAATTAACACTTTCGAGGGCAGACTCAATAGGAGTAGCAACGGCCGGCTAAGAAAATGAAGTCAACAGCACTGAATCCAGTTGTCCATTCCGGCCACAATTTACTGCACAAGCAAGGCCCTCACCCTCTTGATTGTTCGACGAAGCCAGCCGCCGCAGATCCCAGTGCAAGGAGACATGTAGGAAGCGAAATACACCAACGGCTTCCCAGTAACGTGACTGCTTCCACGCCGGCGATGGTTGCTACGGCTCCGTCACCCGGATACTCAGCCCCTTTTAGATATGCTCTTCCTGTTGCCTCGCACCACGCCTGTACTGTCCGCTAGACTTCCCAAACGACGTTACTGCTAGGCGTCCCAAAGCAAAATCCCCGCTACATGTTAGCGCACACCCCTCGCTCCCCGATCGGCCCGGTAGGTGGCGCCACCGCGCGCTCTGCGCACACCACCGGAAAGATGACCCATACCGGCGGCAGGAATATCGCTGAACGATCCATACGGCTCACTATCCTGTAGAAAAATTTCTATTAGTGTAATATGTAAAAGGAGGTGGCTAGGAATTACTAACTCACATGTGTGTATTTTTGTCTTCTTTCTGAAAGAAAACCCTTAGAAATGTACAGAAGGTAACAGTATGTACAAATTTGCAATGTGAAAGTAAAATGACTCATTCCACATCATTACATTATACAATGTAAAATGATCGATAGAACATTTAAGTAACTAATTCTTTTAACATTTTCCACCTACAAATTTTAATGCAACATACTTGTCACAATGGGTAATAACAGTAAAAAATCCTGAATGGCAAGACATGTTAAGATATTAATTTAATTTATAAGTTGTGTAAGTAGGCTGTTTAGGTTTTCTTATTGGTAACGCCACGTAGCGCTCTGCATGAAATTCACTGGCTGTGCTGTGTGCAGTCGGTGGCTAGTTTACATTGTTGTCTGCCATTGTAGTGTTGGGCAGTGGCAGCTGGATGTGAACAGCGCGTAGCGTTGCGCAGTTGGAGGTGAGCCGCCAGCAGTGGTGGATGTGGGGAGAGAGATGGCGGAGTTTGGAAATTTGTAAGATATACAATGATCTGTTATGTATATTATGAGTTTTCAACATTATTAAGGTAAATACATTGTTTGTTCTCTATTAAAATCTTTCATTTGCTATGCCTATCAGTAGTTAGTGCCTTCAGTAGTTTGAATCTTTTATTTAGCTGCCAGTAGTGGCGCTCGCTGTATTGCAGTAGTTCGAGTAACCAAGATTTTTGTGAGGTAAGTGATTTGTGAAAGGTGTAGTTTAATGTTAGTCAGGGCCATTCTTTTGTAGAGAATTTTGAAAGTCAGATTGCGTTGCGCTAAAAATATTGTGTGTCAGTTTAAGCACAGTCTTGTATAATTGTTCTAAGGGGACGTTTCATATGTCGACCCTTAGCCGAGGATACCTCACTGGAATCTTCTGATTTTTTCTTGTAGTTTGTGTAATTAGTGTAGCTTTTGTTTATTGCTAGCGCGTAATTGTAGAGAAAATCTCCTTTGTAGTTGCAGTCTTATATTGTTGTACAGTAAAACAGTTGTGGTATGCATGTAGATTTGCACCAAGTATTTTGCAGCTACAAGTAACTAGATATTATTTTCAGTGTTATGTTTATGTGTTCTCTTATTTTTGCTCTTCAAATTGTGCTTTTCTGTGTTATCGTGTGAAATATTGTGACAATAATGGCGTGTGAAAAACGTAACACTAGGCTCCAAAGTAAACTGAGAAATAATAGTTACGACGAGCGTAGCTTGCCAGCACCACTGTGTAGTGAATTAACAGACATTCAAAGTAGTCATTTGGTAACTGTGCATAGGGAAATGGAGCCGGCGTCAAATAATGGTGTAGACAGTGAAACAGGTATTGAACAGGGAAGCATTATCGATCGATCGGTCGGCAACAGCTCGCCTCAGGAATCGGGAATGTCAGAACACAATATTTCAAATACTGTAGATTCAGGTTTTGGGTTCTCACCGTTTTCTCAAATGAGTCAAGACACATTTTCCGCTTGTCAAAATGTGAATGTTGCTGGTGCAAATTCACTGCCGAAAAGCACTGAGGAACACGTTTCAGACACCAGTGCATTGTTATTACAGTTAATGCAACAAATGGGACAAAAGCTTCAAAAGTTAGACATAATGGAACAAAATCTTCAAAAGTTAGACACAATGGAACAAAATCTTCAAAAGTTAGACACAGTGGAACAAAATCTTCAAAAGTTAGACACGACGCTTGAACAAACACGTGAAGATTTAACTACTGAGTTACATAACATCGAATCGAAATGTCAAAAAGTCTGTATTGACGTAAAAACACAAATTTGTGAGCATTTCCAACCTATTTTTTCGCGTCATGAAAATGCATTACACAATCACGAAGCAGCCATAAAAGAACTGCAAACTATTGTTCATGAAAATCACGACACCCTGCAAGCTAAAATTGACTCAGTTGCATCTACCGATTCGGTTATGCAACTTGCAAAAACTCAGGAAAACTTAACGGACACAGTAGATACGATTTCAACACAAATGGACACTCTGAAACTTGGTTCAGAAAAACACACAGAGGAAATAATTTCACTAACGGATAAAGTAGCCGAACTTTCAGATCAGTTCACTAACTTATCTACAAAGGTAGATGATGATCTGAATGACACAAGACCTGTAGCCATCACTGACACAGAAGAGTATGAACAAATTACGAAATTCAAACAAAATCAGAATCAAATTAATATGCAACACCAAATAGAAATCCGGGAAGTACAAGATCAGCTGACACAGGTAGTACAAGAATTACGTATTTCAGAGGACACTCGCGCCCCAATACGGGAAGAGGGACATAGAAATACGGAACAGCCAAAAAATAATAACACAGCGCATTTCGGAAATTATGAAAGAAATTGGCAAGGTGCACCGAATTTTGAAATGGAACCGCCGAAACGACGTAACAATGACCGATATGCGACTCGCCGACATAATGATTTTGACTATAAGCTGTTCATTACTACACGTAAATTCAAAACGTTTAAGAATTCTGGCAACGACATTCATCCACAAGCGTGGCTCCATCAATTCTCTCATTGTTTTCCTCCCAACTGGTCATTAGAGCACAGATTAGAATTTATGTGTGGCTATTTAGAGAATGAACCAGCTGTAAGAACGCGATCGGTCATTCACGATTGTCACAGTGAAGGAGAATTTTATCATGCCTGCCGCTCAGCATATTGGTCTCAAGCTACACAAGACCGAGTAAAACATAACACCATAATGATGAAACATTTCGAACAATCTGAATATTCCAGTCTTGTGAAATATTTTGAAGACATGTTGCACAAGAATCAGTACCTGTCAAACCCATACAGCCCCTCAGAACTGATCCGCATTTGCTTAATCAAATTGCCTGAACATTTACGACGTATTATTTTGGCAGGACGTTGCAAAGACGACATTGAAGCTTTTCAGGGACTCTTACAAGAATTAAAAATTGACACTGGCAATCGCGGAAAGCGGAAACAGGACCACAACAATTACAGGTCATATCCGTCGCAATTCCACGATGAAAGAAATAATAACTGGCCACGACGAGGCTATTCTCACAACACAAATCGTGACCAAAACAGACACCACCGATATGACAACCACTGGCAGAGTAATAATTACACAGAAAGTTCGCATTTCCGTAGAAATGAATATGGCAGAGACAATCATAGAAACAGACAATATGGTAACCAGAACTATTATTATCAAGGGAGACAGAATAATTTCAGACGCAACAGTTCAGCGCGCAGTTACGATTCAGGGAGAAGTTCTCCACCATGTGACCGACAAGAAAGAAACTGTGGAATCTACCGACATGACGACAGACGATATAATCATAACGACAGACCTGAATTTTATCAGAACTGGCGAACTTCGAACAGGGCAGGGCCTTCTCGTCACGGTGAATTTGTAGAAGTTAGGTCTCCTAATCCCAATAACGACGCGCGTCAACAAAGAGACAGACAATGACTCGCACAGCAGGCAGCCGCGTGCGCTAGCTGGCTCAGGGAAAAATAACATAGACGCTATCCTTGAGGAAAATTCCAGTATTCTTTACCGACGTATACCACTTGATAATTGCGTTAAAGTTGAAACTCTGCGTACTAGGAAGAGCAAAGGGTTACACCACATTTCACATGTAAAACCATTTATTGAGAGATAATCTGCTTTTTAACTTAGTCTTTGGTATAAAATTTTTCACTTCACGTTGCTAGTACTCTTTTTCAATCTTAGAAACTGTTAACATGCAACTATGTTTTGAAGTTAACTATCCAGTCAAGAACCAAGAGAACGTATTTAAACAGAAATGACGAATGCATTGTTATTGCGAACAGACGACACACTGTTATTGTGTGTGTACTTTCTTGCTTGTTAGTTGCACGATAACATAACGACTATAAGGCTCACATACTTAGAACATTTACCAGTACTGCTAATGAGATTTAGTTTATGTGACAGCTACACGATTTTATCACGACGCTACTAATGAGTGACAATTTACAATGTTGTTTTTGCGGTGTACCTGTTTTATAACTGCACAGTTTTTCTGAATTCTTCTGTAAAGTAAAACATGTTTTAGTAGTAACTTTTGTGGTATAGCTACAAGGAGACAGCCTTTTCCGTAGGACAACAATACGTTGCAGCACAGTACTTTCTTCATCATGGCAATAAGCGTGATAACTAAGATATCTATAAGCAAAGCATTTCACTTTTGTGTATCATGAGGTAAGTGCATTGACTTCTGCAGAACTTGGCTTTCGGAGGACGATAACTACGACATTTCCACAGAGATTGTGTTGCGACAAGACGCACAGTTTAGCGCTACAGTACACGTATTTGAGTGATTAATTTTGTACTTAAAACATTTATTTTTTAAAGATATTTGAAGTACAATGATACAAAGGTTTTCCATGATACATTTCATTCCATTGCTGTAATCTGTAACACCTGAGGGTATTATACATTAATCCTCAGGGGGGTACATGCTTACTTTGTGTATCATGTGTTTGGCAAGCACAAGGAGCCATAGCTAATATGGTATTTGCTTACACAACTTTACACATCGGTACCATATTTCTCTAACACAAAATTACACAGCTATCTGATTATTTAACTGACAGAGACAAACTTTTTTACTACGGCAGTGACAGATGTTTACGTAATTACACCGTTGGATAACTTCACACTTACGAAATTGTATTTTGTCTGTACTTTGTGAACTGTTCATATTTTTTCGGACCCATTGTGATATTATGAGAGCTTTGATTGATGTATTTGGTATGGGATCACGATTTTTAAAGTACGTTTGAGGCAGATGACACTTTTGACATGAGCAGAGAATTTTTTTTAGGTTTTGAAATTATTGGAGGAAGCTACGACGTTTTTGAGATTTGGCTGAGGTATTATGATGCTATTATTACGACGACTATGTGTATTATGCTGTTGCGGTATGTTTATGATCAATAAGCTGATGCTATATGAGTTATTTGAGTATGCTGCGTATCTGTTATCATAAAATATTGAAGAAGTGTCGACGAATAAGGTAAGGAATAATGAGTAGTGGTTAGGGACTCTGGTTTGTGAAAAAGGTTGTTGGAAACCAAGAATCGTACTTTAAGAGTTGTGAAATGTATGTAAATGCGTGAATGTATTACAATGCCGACGAAAATTTTTTGGACACTGTTATATCAATAGGATTTTGTTTCTACAGATTTGTAACCCAAATTCTTGACCTATGAAATATTTTTATATGAAACTGTCACTGTAGCGGAAACTGCCGTTGTAAATATGTCAGCAAGAAAGGTAAGTGACCTTGGTGTAATGCGTTTTGGGCGCCCAGTTGAGAGGTAGACATCTGACAAAAGGAAGCCATTAGGTGCAAAAAAAAAAGAAGAGGCCATTATCCTAACTATTGACATTCCTTTGTAGACAGCATCGCAAATACGACACGCTCGAACTTGAAAACATATGATTACCCTGTGGAGCTCTTAATTTATGATATTTACTAAAATGCCTAATGAAATGATGAGAAACATTTTACATCCACTGTCTTTCTAGTTGAGAGATTGCTCATTTTCTTTAACATCTAGTTTCTAGCTGCACTGCAGCATTGGTTAAAATAAAATTTAATATATGTACTAATATAGTTATTTTATGCCTACAGATCCAGTCAATAAGAAATTTATGATCTACTTCCAAGAAAACGAGGGCACAGAAATAGACATTTCCCTTCACAGGAATTGCGTAAATAATTTCTTTACGATTTGGTAACTGATCTGCTAGTGTAAGTTCTCGTGATGCATCACTGTAGTGTTAAGATTTGACATAGGTATTAGACATGGCCATTTTTAGTGCAATATTTTTTCTGCTTGAGTTATGTCATGTTTAGATATAAGTTTTTTTTATTTGCTGCTGCTGTTTTCCAGGCATAATGTTACTGAATTTGACTTTGTATTACTCTGTTAAGCCATTTTACTACTGATTTATTTTTCTTGTTTGCTGCTCATTGCCTTATATTAGTTGTAATATTGCTGCTTGCTTTGCAAATTTGAATATTTTGTCATAGCTGTTTGTGTTAATTGTTTTGAGCTGCTGCATTGCCTCGTCCCTTAGTTTAGCATCTGAGCTCAGTAGATTTAAGTTAGCTTAAGAGGGGGTAGACTATAGAAGAGAATGAGTTGCGATGAATTGGAAGAAATGCATTGAGAAGTTATACGAAAAAAGTACAGAAAGCAGATATAGGTAGGATTTTCTTGGAAATAAATAATGAGGTAAGAAATATGTGAAATAAATACAGAAAGCATGCTTGGATAGGATTTTTTTGGTGGAAGCAAAGGTTGAAATAAGACGAAAGATCTATGGAATGAAGTTTTGGGTTGGACTGCAGTACCAAATGTTACACTGAAAACAAACCCTGTCCTTTCCTTTTGTGTTATCCCACTATGTGTTTGTGTACCCTTGTGTATTTGTTTTCTTCCTGTCTCTGTGTAGTTTCATAGAATTTTTTCTTCTTCTAATACTAAGCTACATTCACTATGATGAGGAAAACTGTTATCCTCAAATATAATTGGCATTAATAATATGTTATTTACCTTGTAAATATGCTTAGACATTATTTATTCTGTTTTGTTTTAATGCTCATGTGTAAAGTTGATGTTTCAAAAGTTATTCTGATCTTTTATGTATTTACTTATGTCATAATTCCTGTAACACTGATGTATATGTTAGTTCGATTCTTTTGTAAAGCCTGTACTACAAATGTTATCTGTATTATTATGTTCTTTAATGATGTATTTTGTACCTTTGTTATTGTATTCTCATGTTATAAAATTGTAATTGACACCAGTTCATTATATTATTAACTTGTAAGTTACATTTCACTGCACACGTTTCTGTTGGTCATAGTATATGGACAATATGTGAGAAGTAGTGACTGATAGTGTTTGCACGTGTGTTAATAATTCAGCATGGTACTGGATAACAGCATTGCTGGTTCTAAGGACAATTTCAAAAACTTTGTGAGTGCACAAATGGTGGTTTATGGACTTGCTATATTGTCCGCAAGACTCTTCGATGGTGATTGTGCACCTGCACAGTTGCAACAGATGGCTGCTGGCTGTCACTACATGGACTACAATGGGTCTGCATCTTTGATGGCCCACCAATACCATTATTTCTACATGGACTACAGTGGGTTTGCATCTTTGATGGCCCACCAATACCATTATTTCTACAAGGACTACAGTGGGTCTGCACGTTTGATGGCCCACCAATACCATTATCTCTAAAAGGACTATTGCATCTTTGATGGCCCAACAATACCGTAATCTCGACAAGGACTACAGTGGGTCCACTCTGTGATGACCTACCTCCCAATATTCTTCAAAACTTCGACTGACTCTGCGGTGGGTTTGCTCTGTTGTGGCCCATTACCTGTCTGCATGTCAAGAGTCAGCACTGTCTTTCCGTTGGAAGGACCACACTACTTCTTCAAGACTGCATGGAAATCCACTACTTCCGTGTGCATTTTCTTTTACTGCTCAGACTTTGAGAAAAACACTGCAATTGTACTGTGATGAATGATCAGGACTGTCTTTATGGACTGTGAGAAAATTTTAGCTTTTGACCAACATTGTATCAATAAGTGTGTACATTTGATATCTTTGTTATTGTAATTATGAAAAATTTTATCAAATCATCATTGGCCACTGCCCAAAACAATTTGTAAAAATTTTTGTGGGGAGCATGGGGGCTATGTAAGTAGGCTGTTTAGGTTTTCTTATTGGTAACGCCACGTAGCGCTCTGCATGAAAATCACTGGCTGTGCTGTGTGCAGTCGGTGGCTAGTTTGCATTGTTGTCTGCCATTGTAGTGTTGGGCAGCGGCAGCTGGATGTGAACAGCGCGTAGCGTTGCACAGTTGGCGGTGAGCCGCCAGCAGTGGTGGATGTGGGGAGAGAGATGGCGGAGTTTGGAAATTTGTAAGATATACAATGATCTGTTATGTATATTATGAGTTTTCGACATTATTAAGGTAAATACATTGTTTGTTCTCTATTAAAATCTTTCATTTGCTAACTATGCCTATCAGTAGTTAGTGCCTTCAGTAGTTTGAATCTTTTATTTAGCTGCCAGTAGTGGCGCTCGCTGTATTGCAGTAGTTCGAGTAACCAAGATTTTTGTGAGGTAAGTGATTTGTGAAAGGTATAGTTTAATGTTAGTCAAGGCCATTCTTTTGTAGGGAATTTTGAAAGTCAGATTGCGTTGCGCTAAAAATATTGTGTGTCAGTTTAAGCACAGTCTTGTATAATTGTTAAAAAGGGGACGTTTCAGTTGTAGTGGCAAAATGTTTTATTTTCATTTTTTATAAAACATTATGTGTTGAAGAATGAATATATTAACACAAGCATACTTTTAAATGCAGCTATTTCTAATTAATACACGGAGAATGAAACAAGTGACTGATTATAGTCAGACAGGAGCATGTGAACTTATTTGTCTTAGTTCTGTGTAGTCAGATTGTTATTTGCTATAAAAAGCAGTTGGTTCACTAAATAGTGCACTATATAATATTGTTAATTCCCTTTTATAATGAAATAGAGGGAAAAAAACAACTAAAATTATTATTCAGCTCAATTTTTCAGATTTTACACGTGACATCTTCTGAAACAATTTCTGTCTTTATGTAAGCATAGAAGTACATCAGACTTTTCACACCATTCTCTGGTACTACCTCCATAGATTTCTTGCATCGTTCTCTTGTTACCTTACATATAGTCCAATCATCATACGTGTCCTTTTGGCAGTCTACAACTGACAGAACTGTTCAGCTGGCCTTGGGACTTGCTCATATTTTCGTGATTTGTCCCATCTGTTTATCATAACCTGGGGCTCAACACCAACAAAAGAAGACGGTGGTGTAACAGGCTTCTTGTCACCCTGTGTGGTCTACTAGGCTTGCTATTGTTCCTCACCCTTCAATATATTCTGAACTGATTTAGCAGTGGTCTAATATCCCAGAGTTTATCATTAGTTTTAGTTTCACTAATTTCTAATGAATTATTTTCGAAGTGGAGGGCACTCATCAATTTTTTCAAATCTGATTCTTGCCGTAACGTTACAAATCAGTGTGTGGGCCAAGTGTGTCTCCCACTAGCAGCGTATGCTAGGTATTTCAGCCTGTCTCACTCTCAAAGTGGTTCAAATGGCTCTGAGCACTATTGGACTTAACATCTGAGGTCATCAGTCGCCTAGACTTAGAACTACTTAAACCTAACTAACCTAAGGACATCACACACATCCATGCACGAGGCAGGATTCGAACCTGCGATCGTAGCAGTATCGCGGTTCCGGACTGAAGTGCCTAGAATCGTTCGGCCACAGCGGCCGGCGTCTCACTCTCAGGTACGTCATAAATTTATACGTTGTCATGTTGAAGTCAGATCTGGATGCTGAAGAGATCTGTAGAGATTGAATAAGAGTACCTAACCGTTCTTTCCACCAATCTGTCGTCTTCTAAAGTTGTATCCACAGCGCAGAAGACAGTTCGTCGGTCGTGGGACCTTCTTCGGCTGAGGCTGCTGTGCTGTCATCTCGAATTTGAACCTGTGCTTGTGCTTTTTCTTGTGGGAAGCCACTTGCCGAGGTTAGTCTCTGTACCTACAGAGGACAAGATCTGTAGTACTGACAAAGACGGTAGGCGACACCTCTCATTGATGTATCCCGTTCCTTTACATTTTAAAATATCACTTTTTACACTGCCTTCTACTACACTCGACATAGCTTTGTTAATAGTACGGTAACTTTTCTGACAATTTCCGATATAGAGTACGACATGTCCATGTAGCTCTGAAGAACACCCGAAACAGAGTGACTAGAGCAGACGATGTACTTCGTCTCCCAGGCGCGCCAAAGCGACCCGAAGGTGTCCAAAACACTTCGGTTACAATACCATTTCTCCTACGTTTCTCAAAACTAGTGACATTTAATAAACAAAAACGGTAGACTCGTGAGACAACCATGAGAGACTTTCATACTGAAAACTGGATTAAATACATTGAAAAGTATATAAACAATTAATAAAGGAGTTAGGCGTTTTGGCGCCTAACATCTGAATGTTCTGACCAATCAGAAGCAAGTTAAGTACAATTGGCGGACTCTCCCACGGGAATGTAACATCTGCTGCGAGTACCTCACTCCACTTTCCTACCATATGCTACTTCACGTGCATCAAGCTGCATTAAGGAGAACTTCTCGGAAGATAAAATACTGGCGGCCACAGCCAGAAATATCGCAACGTGCCTAACATCTGTTCCAGTTCCGACTTGCTTGTGTTCACTATTCTTTCTGTCACTTGCTAACTTTACTGATACCATTAGTCTACCAAGTTGTGAAGTATGTCGTCAGGAGAATTCTGAAATATTCCAGAGGACTCATTAGTCCAGTAGGAGCTGATACAGGAACAGGAACGAATGGCTAAATGACTTTAGCAGAATCTCCATTCTTCAACCGTGATGCTGCAACACTGTCCTCCTCCTGTATTGACTCTCCATCCCCTTTAGATAAACAAACTTCAGAGAAAGGAATATTAGGGGATACTTGTGTATGTCCTTAAAAGTCTCTCGTCATAACTGCAATTGTTTCATCAGAGTTAGCATCATCTGGAAACAAATCTTCAATGTCACTGACATCGGGGTCATTCACAATGGGAAATATATGTTCAATGGACAGCTACAAAACGAATAAACGATCATTGTCACTTTCATTTTATCAACAGTTCCATTGTTTTACGAAATGAAACAACTAGGGATACATCCAAACTGTATTACCCATAGCCCATCATAACAACCACTTTCAACCACTATTACAGCACAATGTAGAGCAGTTTTTCCATTCCCAAACAATATTTACTATTTGTGGTATGGCGATAGAAAATACAAATCAAAATATTCCATCAAACTGCAGTAACGCGAAGACAATGAATGCAACAGATTTACCTGACGTGACATGGCTGTTCACAACAGTGGTCCGATGGCAAACCAATCTGGGTTCACGTTGTCCTCATGATCGCTAGAGAGTTGGCAACAGATGTGTCACACCAGGTATTAAGCACAAAGGAAGCCACATTGTAGTTTCTGCAGCACTTCGCTAACCCTGTGTTACATATATGTGATACAGGGCACGGGGGGCTAGCATAAACTGCATTGCTGGGTGTACTGTGCACACCCGTATCCTTGTGAGCACAATCTGAGAATGATGGTGTTCCCTTGATGAATGCACGACACACAGAGCGTTACCCCCCACCTCGGCCCTTCAACACCGACATTGGAATGTTGATGATTGGAAGCGTGTTACCTGGTCGGACGAGTCTCGGTTCAAATTGTATAAAGCGGTTGGACGTGTACGAATATGGAGATAAACTCAAGAATCCATGGACTCTGCATGTCAGCAGGGAACTGTTTGAGCTGGTTGAGGCTCTGTAATGTACAGCTGGAGCGCTGTGGGACCCCTAATACGTCTAGATACTTTGCAGGTGAGACGTACATAAGCATCATGTCTGATCACCTGCCTCCATTCATGTCCATTGTACATTACAACAGACTTGGGCAATTACAGAAGGACGATGCTACACCCCACACGACCAGAATTGCTCCAGAGCGACTCCAGGAACACTCTTCTCACTTTAAACACTTCCGCTGGTCACCAAACTCGCCCAACATGAACGTTATTGAACATGTCTGCGATGCTTTGCAACGTGCTGTTCAGAAGAGATCTCCACCCCTTATACTCTTAAGGATTTATGAACAGCCCTCCAGGATTCATGGTGTCAGTTCCCTTCAGTACTACTTCAGACATTATTCGAGTCCATGCCACGTAGAGCTGCGGCACTTCTGAGTACTCACGGGGGCCGCACACTGTTTTAGGCAGGTGTACCAGTTTCTTTGGCTTTTCACTTCAGATACATGTAGAAGGAAGGCTAGCTAGATGTCACAGAGACTGCGAACGATATGTGCCGACACTCCTAAGAAAATCAAAGTTCCCTATTTGTTACGCACGTGTAGAGCATAGGGAGCAATTTAATTATCAGCAGTTTGGAGAAACAAACAACGTTTGCTGAGGCGACGTTCCTGTCTCCGGGCAAAAGTCAGCATTAAATGTAAACTTAAGGTGACAGTAAAGGAAATTATACATAGACTGACTTTTCGATATAGGATGCTGATGATCCGTTCTGCGGTTATGGCGTCTTTTCATTTGATTCAGACCTTGAGCGACAAAACTTTGGAGATAGTTCACAGAATTATCTTTTTACAAGGGACCTCCGATCCCCGATGACTTGTAATAGTGTAGCTTCATTTCGTTACATTTATTTCAACCGCTGTGCTTATTTGTATTTCTATTGAACAAATGTGCACAACAGCGTAAATGTGGACGTCTTGTACTTCATATCTTGTTTCGAAAATAGCGTCTTTCATCCACTCGCTGTACTTGTTGTTTACAACAATAACGCCCAATTTACTCTTTGCCCCCGGGCTGCCATTCAGTATTACTCCGTTCTGACTTGACTTGTGTTTGTTTTCCCGGCACTGTAAGTTGCACCCTAGCTGTCGTACACGTGAGAGTGGATGGCTTACTAAAGAAGACCTGGTCAATATGCGCTTCAAATATGGATTTAATTCACTGTACTATAGGCTGACACAACAGACTGAACATGCAACAAAAGAAAGTAAGTGTTTCGTCTGAGGATCGTTGCATTACTCTGTGTTTGGTAACGTATGTTATGCTGACCACGCCAACGGATACCACAAGGGCATTATGTCAAAATGCTCTGTCAATAGTCCTGGTCACCAAAATGTAGTAGTTGGAGTTTGGGTTCACGTGGTTGAAGGTGTCTTGGTTTCTGTCGTGTATCACTTTCTTTCTCTCTCTGCAGCAACTACCCACCTTTTATGTAGAGCAGTGACTGATGGCAGGTGCAGATGGTTTACTGCGATTGAATTGAAAAATCAAACGACGAAGCATGCTCTTCTGTTTCAACTCTGGTAAATAAATGCACTCTTATCGATTCCTGCCGTCGTTTGTACCCATTTTGTTTCGCTTCCTATCGACGGCCTTCCAGGCGTCTCAGTAGGGAGCGGTCTTGCGGCTCCTTGAGGCGATCTCAACGGCGTGGACGGTTCGCTCTGGAGTCTGGTCTAACTGGCTGTTCCGCACACTGAGAGGACTAACTCGTCGAGAACGGAGGAGGTGTTTGCCGTGTTGTGATTCGTGGCCGTAATTTCACATGGATTTTAGAAGTGGATTAGCATCCTTGGTAATGTGAACTGTCCCGTGTTAAGTTCAAGACAGTTGTAAAAGGGTCATAGTTTGGCTTGCACTGGAACCATTATTACTTGGTTAAGTGTGCACATTATTTCTTTAAAATCCGTACCCAGGAGCTCAACCTTTGCAGTATGGTTCGTATTTAAAATACTCGAGCGTTGATTCTTTTGAATTACGTCCGTCAGGTGTTAACACTGTTGTAACACATTTGCTTCATGTTCAATCGTCTTTGTGTTTGTTTCTGCTCTAACTAGGCACAGTTGTCTTCTTCTGAGGCCAAGTACCCGATTGCGATCTGTACTTTGTATCTGTTTCATGATTTTAATGTGTATCTTGTGCATTAGAATTAGCTGAAGCAGGCCACTGTTTCAAGCGTGGCTTGATTTTAGTCTGCTAAAATTACGTTTCTTAATTAAACTTCCACTCCCTTCTAACTCTACCGCGAATCTTACTCAAAGCATTTATTGGTTTTTACTTTTGTGGTGATTTATCATTTAAAACCTTTAAGCAGCGGGATAACTTCTATTCTTTTAGTCAGTTTAAGCACTTATATGAGATAATTTTTTTTACTCTAAAATGTTTTATTTTCAGAAGTGGTTATTCTTCACCAGTATTAAAAGTATCTTGCAACTATCTTTTAAAACCGTAAGCAAATGGTTCTGATTTTGGCTTTTGATTGATTTTCTTTAAGTGCTTATTTCATTAATTGTTTTCGTATTTTCCGAGCTTTGGTTTTTTGACAATTATTTAAGAGTCAGTTTCTTTAAAGATGGTAGTCTTGAGCGACTCTGGGGCAGTTTATTAAATATCTGCTACATTTGAAGAAATTGAAAATGCTAATAATAGTAAAGGCATGTAACGTTTGCCTTATGCACCCAGAACATTATCACCCCCTGATCGAGGTTCCATAGTGTTTCAGTAACGTATTCATTACATACCGCATGCAAATATACCCTTGCTGAATACTAAGTAGAGCCTCGTTCATAGAACATGTGGTGCACATACGGTAACAGTGCTGACAACAGGAAGTCGTAAATTAGTCAAACTAACCAAAAAATTAGGGAGTAGAAGAATAAAGCGTTATAACAAATGACAAAAAAATTTTTAAAAAATGGAACATGTCTAACCAGCAGGAATTTCTGTAGAGATGTTACATATCCGCTGTTCGTAATTAAGCATAATGTTTCGCTGCTACTGACATGTAGGCTTCGTTAAGAAAACTGTAAAACAAAACAAATTCTTTAGCTAAAAAAGGCAATTTTTCGACAGGGCGTAATTGGCCTGTCACAAAGATGCAAGAACAGTTAATAAGTACGGAAACTCTGGCTTAGTTCGGAAAGACTTGTGCTAACAGACCACGCACTCAGCCAGTATGTATGAAATACTAATGAATTATACAAATTCCTAGTGTTTGTTCAGTTGTGGAGAATAAATTTTCGTTGTAACAGCAGAGTGTTATTTTCGATGTCGTTCCACGTCTGTGTATTTTTTCCATGTAGAGTTTTTCGTAATGCGAGGAAGAATTATGTATAATTAGCCTAATGACTTTGAGAGTTGCGAAGTATAAATACAGGATCCGATCTGAGAGAAGACTATAGAGTAGATGATAACTGTCCAAAATAAAGCTTAGATAATACAAAAGTAAAAAGTTTAATTGTATTCTTTCATAGGAATGACCGTGTCACATGAAGGATCAGTTATATATTTTTATGACACACGAAAACGTAAGTGTCTCTTGTATTTGCCAACTATACTGATTAGAGAAAGTGTTGAGAGTAACATAGGGCAAAGAAAACGGAGAGCATGGAACCCTACATGACAAACTTAGTGGTACGAGAAAAAAATAAAGATATCAGTCGTGGGACGCAACTAGTGTGTGTGTGTGTGTGAGAGAGAGAGAGAGAGAGAGACACAGAAACATACTAAATATCACAATTACCATCGATTTACACTCCTAGAAAACTATCCTCAGCTTCAGATTTTAATCCGCCTAACGGCTACTGTCTGTACACTCATCATATGACACTAAACATACTTCACCTAACTATCCTTCCCCAGTGCAGTTCTTTCCAGTTGCAGCAATTCGACCATTTCCGTCTAAGATCTTATACTTTTCTGCTCCACCTTCATTTTTAGGTTTCCGTATCTCAATCAGTAAAACCGCAACCCTTATAGGATGTCCTTGTTGTCCGTCTGCCTGTCACCAACTAATGTCTTTGGCCCCTTGGGGGTAAACAAACGTTAGCTTCTAAGCCAACGCAGTTAGAAGATACAGCCACTCATGTCACACTTTTGCTGTTCGCAAACTCATTCATCAAAACCTGTAGGTTGTATTGTATGTTAACCGGGGACCTAGAAACGACGGAGAGGCTCCGTCCCCGCCGCAGCCGCAGTGGTCCGCAACCCCACGACGACTACCGCAATGCACTTCAGCCCTCCGCCGCCCCACACCGAACCCAGGGTTACTGTGCGGTTCGGCCCCCGGTGGACCCCCCAGGGAACGTCTCACACCAGACGAGTGTAACCCCTATGTTTTCGTGGTAGAGTAATGGTGGTGCACGCGCTCGTGGAGAACTTGTTTGCGCAGCAATCGCCGACACAGTGTAAGTGAGGAGGGATAAGGGGAACCAGCCCGCACTCGCCGAGGCAGATGGAAAACCGTCTAAAAACCATCCACAGACTGGCTGGTTCACCGGACCTCGACACAAATCCGCCGGGCGGATTCGTGCTGGGGACCAGGCGCTCCTTACCGCCCGGAAAGCCGTGTGTTACACCGCACGGCCAACCGGGCGGGCAACCTGTAGGTTACTTCCCGACGGTCTATAATCATCAAATTTGGCAAGAAGAGAGGTTTATCAGTGTAAGTAAAGGAAAAATATAAGAAAATTGTTAATTTTAATTATATTCCACGAAAACATACACTCCTGGAAATTGAAATAAGAACACCGTGAATTCATTGTCCCAGGAAGGGGAAACTTTATTGACACATTCCTGGGGTCCGATACATCACATGATCACACTGACAGAACCACAGGCACATAGACACAGGCAACAGAGCATGCACAATGTCGGCACTAGTACAGTGTATATCCACCTTTCGCAGCAATGCAGGCTGCTATTCTCCCATGGAGACGATCGTAGAGATGCTGGATGTAGTCCTGTGGAACGGCTTGCCATGCCATTTCCACCTGGCGCCTCAGTTGGACCAGCGTTCGTGCTGGACGTGCAGACCGCGTGAGACGACGCTTCATCCAGTCCCAAACATGCTCAATGGGGGACAGATCCGGAGATCTTGCTGGCCAGGGTAGTTGACTTACACCTTCTAGAGCACGTTGGGTGGCACGGGATACATGCGGACGTGCATTGTCCTGTTGGAACAGCAAGTTCCCTTGCGGACTAGGAATGGTAGAACGATGGGTTCGATGACGGTTTGGATGTACCGTGCACTATTCAGTGTCCCCTCGACGATCACCAGTGGTGTACGGCCAGTGTAGTAGATCGCTCCCCACACCATGATGCCGGGTGTTGGCCCTGTGTGCCTCGGTCGTATGCAGTCCTGATTGTGGCGCTCACCTGCACGGCGCCAAACACGCATACGACCATCATTGGCACCAAGGCAGAAGCGACTCTCATCGCTGAAGACGACACGTCTCCATTCGTCCCTCCATTCACGCCTGTCGCGACACCACTGGAGGCGGGCTGCACGATGTTGGGGCGTGAGCGGAATACGGCCTAACGGTGTGCGGGACCGTAGCCCAGCTTCATGGAGACGGTTGCGAATGGTCCTCGCCGATACCCCAGGAGCAACAGTGTCCCTAATTTGCTGGGAAGTGGCGGTGCGGTCCCCTACGGCACTGCGTAGGATCCTACGGTCTTGGCGTGCATCCGTGCGTCGCTGCGGTCCGGTCCCAGGTCGACGGGCACGTGCACCTTCCGCCGACCACTGACGACAACATCGATGTACTGTGGAGACCTCACGCCCCACGTGTTGAGCAATTCGGCGGTACGTCCACCCGGCCTCCCGCATGCCCACTATACGCCCTCGCTCAAAGTCCGTCAACTGCACATACGGTTCACGTCCACGCTGTCGCGGCATGCTACCAGTGTTAAAGACTGCGATGGAGCTCCGTATGCCACGGCAAACTGGCTGACACTGACGGCGGCGGTGCACAAATGCTGCGCAGCTAGCGCCATTCGACGGCCAACACCGCGGTTCCTGGTGTGTCCGCTGTGCCGTGCGTGTGATCATTGCTTGTACAGCCCTCTCGCAGTGTCCGGAGCAAGTATGGTGGGTCTGACACACCGGTGTCAATGTGTTCTTTTTTCAATTTCCAGGAGTGTATTTACTTTGCCACTTGTTATCCGGCTTCAAGCTTGAAATTAAAATAATCTCGAAAGTTTGCTAATTTCTGGGAGCGATATATTACCAGAGTCAATGTCGCTGACAGGCAAAAATAGTCGACATCACCGGAATGCATGAATTGCCTATAAACATAATTAAGTTTGTACGGAACCCTCAGTACACGTGTCCTACACACAGGCCAACTTTTCATTCTTATTTTTACTTTGTGATAAGTATAAAACAGCCAACCACTTGCAACAACATTTTACTTTAACCAGTTTTCGATACCAACTATAGTTGTCTTCATCACAAAATCCATAATTAACAAAAAAGATTGTAAATAAACAATAAGTAAAACACTAGAGAATAAACAGGTTCACTCGGAACAGATTTATAACAGGCGTGGACTCACATGAAATATTGTGTCGAACTGATTTAAGAGTGATAACTCTCTAAACACATAAAAATAGTTCCTTAACAAGTTAGTGTTAAAACAACATAAAATTATTGGTGGCCAGCAAAGAATATGTAGCTACGGACTACAAGAGGAATCAGTCACTGGAGGTGTCATCGGACTAAGAGGCTCAATGCCGAAGCAGGAACAAAGCTTCTGCACTGAGAAACACACGAGTGTTTCCTATCGAAGATACCACGCCATTTTGTACAACCTACCTTCACAACACACGACTGTCGTGGTCCGTCTGTACGTAAGTTTAGCTATGGTTCTTCATTCGCGCTTCTTCCTCGCAGTCACATCATCAGCAGTCGACATGGGCAACTTTACAAGGATTGAAATGTCCACGATGGACTTGCTATTCAGGTGACACCAATGAGACACCAATGATTAACCCACGGTCGAGGTCACTGAGCTCTGCTGACTTAACCATTCTGCTGTTATCGATTGTGGACAACGAAACACAGTCCCACTTCCATTTACACTGATTATCGTAGCTGTCACGACCTCTCGTGATAAAAAAAAAATGGCTCTGAGCACTATGGGACTTAACATCTGAGGTCATCAGTCCCCTAGAACTTAGAACTACTTAAACCTAATTAACCTAAGAACATCACACACATCCATGCCCGAGGCAGGATTCGAACTTGTGACCGTAGCAGTCGCGCGGTTCCAGACTGAGGCGCCTAGAACCTCTCTGCCACCGAGGCCGGCTCTCGTGAGCAGTTCCGCATTACGTTGGTGTGTGCGGTTACTTTTGATCAGGTAGTGTATACTGCATCAACTTCAAGTATTTTAAAACAATCTAGCTGAGGAGAGAAGTGTTGTGTCGCTATAATCTCAAATGGTTCAAATGGCTCTAAGCACTATGGGACTTAACATCTGAGGTCATCAGTCCCCTAGAACTAAGTAAGCCTAACTAACTTAGGGACATTACACACATCCATGCCTGTGGCAGGATTTGAACCTGCGACCGTAGCAGCAGCGCGGTTCCGGACTGAAGCGCCTAGATCCGCTCGGCCACAGCGGCCGTTGCCATAATCTCACATGTACGTATATGAAGCTAGGGTAAATTAAATTGCAATAAAAATTTTTATTACTTAATGAGTAAGGGCTAAGGTTGGTGAGATGTCATACGAAAACAAACCTGTTTTCATGGTGTTTTCTAGGTACAGAAGGTTCCATTACAAAAAGTGCAGATGGGTCCTGTTTTTGAAAAGTATAAGAAAGAGAACCACTTGAATAATTTACCGACAAGTTCTAGACAAATAATGTACGAGGGTGAGTCAAATGAAAACCTTAAATATATTTTTAAATATTATTAATTGTGAAGAAGTGGTACAAAGCTGTATCATTTTTCATCATAATCTCCCCCACGCTCAATGAAAGTCCTCCAGTGCTTACAAAGTGCATAAATTCCTTTAGAAAAAAACCACTCATACACCGCGTGGCGTACCTCTTCATCAGAACGGAACTTCTTTTCTCCCATTGCGTCTTTGAGTGGTCCAAACATATGGAAATCACTTAGTGATGAGGAACGGCGCCATTCCTTGCTCGCTCTCTTCGTTTCCGGTTGGTGGAAATGAACCCAGGTTTCGTCCCCAGAAATTATTCTTGCAAGGAAGCCACCACCTTCTCGTTCAAAGCGTCGAAGAAGTTCTTCACAAGCATCAACACGTCATTCTCTCATTTCAGGAGTCAGCTGCCGTGGCATCCATCTTGCAGACACTTTGTGAAACTGGAGCACATCACGCACAATGTGGCGTGCTGACCCATTACTAATCTGTAAACATGCTGCAATGTCATTCAGTGTCACTCGACGGTTTTCCTTTACTATGGCTTCAACTGCTGCATTGTTCTGTGGAGTCACAACTCGTTGGGCCTGACATGGACGAGGAGCTTATTCCTCTGAAGTCACACCATTTGTGAACTTCCTACTCCATTCGTAGACTTGCTGCTGTGACAAACATGCATCACCATACTGAACCTTCATTCGTCGATGAATTTCAATGGGTTTCACACCTTCACTACGCAAAAACCGAATAACAGAACGCTGTTCTTCCCCGGTGCAAGTTGCAAGTTGGGCGGCCATCTTTATACTGACACTGCGACGGTATGTGTACATCTGCACTATGCTGCCACCTACAGGCCATTCTGCACGCTGTTTGTAGCACGCTTACCAACTTACAGGATAACGGCGCGAAACTTCGATTTGTTATTACAAATTTAAGGTTTTCATTTGACTAATCCTCGTATAAGAATAACCACTGTGGATTAGTTAGTTAGTTCGCTAGTTACATGTTCGATGGATGTGGAACGAATCAGTTTACATCACATCGGAAATTAGTTTGTAAATATGGCTAGATGCTGAACACTTACATGTCTTCTTAGTTACATTTTTATTGTTTTGAAATATACATATGTGAATTAGGAATTCATATCCATAACCTTGTACACATTACAATAATAGAAATTCTCCTATGGAATAGGAGTTCTCAAGTAGAAATTCTTTCAATTTATTTTCAAATTTTACTTTGCTGTCGGTGGAACGCCTTCTTCCTTCAGATGTTGTCATTATCTACATCATTGTCCCTTTTGAACTGCAGTGGATTATTTACACCAAACTTCATGAGGGAATAAATATACTGTGGAGCAGTAGTCAGAATGCCGAGCTCCTTAAGACAGATGTCTACAAGACGATCGTGGCTGAACACCGCATATTATTCTCACAACACATTTTTGAACAATGGACACTTTTTTATAGGTTAGTTACCGTAGAACATCATTCTGTCTTACGTTACTGAATGAAAATATGCAAAAAAGTCAATTTACTGAGTTGACTCTCCCCAAGATTTCCAATTACTCTAAGTGAAAATGTGACTGAACTGAGTTATTTCAAGACTTAAAAAATTTGCTTTTTCCAGTTTTCATTCTCATCAGCGTGAACACCTAAGAATTTTGAAGGTTCCAGCCTATTTATTGTTTCCTCACCATATTGCTGCACTTATCATTGTTGTTATATTCCTAGATGCGCCGAACTGAATACGTTGTTCCGTTTTAAAATGGGAGGTGAGACCAATCATAGAAATAAGTCATTAATACTCCTAAGAACATTGTTTACCATTTCCTCTGTTTCTAGGTGTAAGATTGGACTGATTGCAATGTTATTGTCATCTCCAAAGAAGAATTAATTCTGCTTGTTGTATGTTGGCCAGAAGATCGTTTACATATTTGAGGAACAGTAAGAGGCCAAGGACTGTACCTTGGGGAACCCCATACGTGATTTTTTTTCAGCAGTCATAATTCCGTACCTGGACTATATAGGTCGAAATACTATGTACGACTTTTACCATTCCTTTGACTAGATATGACGTTATTCATTAGTTGGTTGCACCATGAATGTCATAAACAATTTATCTAGGAGAATACTGTGATTCACTCAGTCCAATCCTGTAAATACACAGGAAAATACCAGTCGACGCTCTTTTATTTTATAATACTTTTAAAATCCCGTGAGTGAAGATGTCAAAGGCATTCGCAGTTGAGTAGTAAAGGACCTTCTATAAGGCTGCAATTCGTGTCGAGAGAATACACAGTTATCAGCAACCTTTGCGTCACACACCATTATGGCTGCCATGATAGTTCAAGGGACACTTCGGAACGCATTGCAAGTTGCATCGTTTGGCACGTAATCAACCATATGAACAACTGATGTCAATGAGCACCCAATCGGAGATGCGACTGACTAACGACACGATGGCTATTGTGCATTCTGGTACACGGTCCCGTCTATTTGTCCTAGATTCAGTGGTGCACGGCCCCAGGAACTCTCAAAGGCAACTACGGAGCTCGTCACTGTCAGCATGTTGTCACTTTTCACGGTCCACTGAGCGATTTTCAAGTCCGCCTACTCCGGTCTGTCGTCTGTTCCGCGCACACACATCTCTGTCCCGCTCTTATGTTAATAGGAGGAGCGCTACACAAATTCTCCTTTACACGGACGGAGCGTTCCTCTCGGTGCTGACTGTGTCGTTTCGACACAATCTAGCTTTATCTAGCTTCACAAAGAAACAGATTAGTATACTACTCATCGCTGTAGCCTTTGACTTCGAATAGAATAAAAATATTAAAAATATTACTTTCTCTTAAAGGCAGTGGAATTCTGGCAGTGGAATTCTGAATTGTCTATGTGTACTGGATGACAACGTCTATCACACACTTTGATCACGCATACCGACCTTGCGACCGTGTCCGAGGCGATTATGGTTAACATGTGCAAAAGTTATAAAACGAAAAATAACGGATTTAGTTCAATACTTATTTGCACTTTCCAGTTCTCAGTCATGACCACCAGCATGTTCGTACTAACGCTCAGACAGTAATAGAATATTCACTTGGTCACTATTCCAAAAACTTTCAAAGACTTGAGTTAAATATCGGGTAAAAGATACGAGCTTCATAAAATACGGATGGCAAGTCGCACATTTCATAATATCTTAAAATTTTTACCACATTCGTCCCATTGCGCTATGAAACAGAAGATGGACAAGAGAATTTACTTCCCTCTGCTGTCTTGCGTGAAAATAAAACATAATCAGATGAGATGTGATGTGCCCGTCATCTGTACACCAGAATCACAACACGTTTGAGGGTCCTCCAGCTGGAGCAAGATGTCATACGTTGTCTAACTGAGTCTGCATTTGTGCTATCGTCTAACTGAGTCTACATTTATTCGCTGAGAACCACTGTCAAGTGCTTGGCAACGGGTACTTCTCATTGCGCACTGGAAAATATATTCCTAGATTGCCCACTAAATATTAGTCCTTGAAATTTTATGAACTAACTTTTGGGAGTAGTTGACGTGAGTCGTTTAGTGTCTGTCAGTTCAGATTTGTTACCATTTCCGTGACGCTCTACCCTGGGGCAAATAAACCTGTTACCATTCGTACAGCTCTTCTTTGTATAGGATAGTCTTCGGTGGTCTCATTTGCCATGAATCCAACGCAGTTGAGCAATATTCCAGGACGATTGACACAAGAGTGTTATGAGCAATCTCGTTTGTAATTTCACTGTATTTTCCCAATCTCCTACCACAGAACCAAAGTGCTTCGCCTGCTTTGAGTTTGACTGAGATTATGTGATGATTCCAAATCTATAAAAATTGTTACAATCACGTATTTGTGCCAATTGACAGATTCGCATGGCAACTCATTTATACTGTAGTCACAGTACACTAAATTTTTGTACTTTGTTAAATGAGCATTTTACATTTATGACTGCTGAAAGGAAGTTGCTAATTTTTGCAATACATTACGACCTTATCAAGATCTGAGTCTACATTTGTGAATCTTTTATGAGACAGTTCATTATTACAGAAAAAAGTCTGAAACTGCTATTAACATTGTTTACCAAATGATTAATTTGGAACAGTATCAGCAACGGCCCCAACATACTTTCCTATATAACTTCTATACCTGTCAATAATTCTCCGTTCAAGATAACGCGCTGCGTCCTCCCTATCGTCTCAGTATAGTCACGGGATTAGTTTTCTAACCCGTGCGATAAAACTCTCGACAATAAGCGTTTGTGTAGTACGGAGTCAAATGTTCTGTTCATACAGTGTAGGCCAGTGTCGTAAACTATCCTCGTCTGAATGTGGAGAAGGGGGTATTTACGAGCGAGAGTATTGTCTGTTACAAAGATAATCTTTTTTCCCACTGGGAAGTGAAATAAAACTGGAACCTACTTTTATAATTTACTGATACAGTGACAAGCGATCGCGAGTGATATGTATGCATTCGATGTTGAGTAGAACCAGAAGTAGGGTAACGAAATCAACTCTACGCCTCTGGTTAGATCAGTGACTGTCATCCTCTGTGTAATTATCACCTGAGGGCTGAAATGAAATTTTATGCGGTATAAAAACAAAAGGGTCGACTGTATTCCTCTCACCAAACTAAACTATTTTTAAAAGTTCTCTACTTCAAACATTACTTGATAAGACTAATATTGGTTACGCAAGTTAATTCTGAAGAAAATGGGGTTAAGCTATAGGGATAGACTGGCAATAGACATATACAAGAGCCAAGAGAGAATAATAAGAGTGCGAGACGAAGAAAAAAATGCTGGGATTAAGAACGGTGTACGACATAGCTGTACTCTTTCGCCCCTACCGTACATCGAAGAGAATGGAAATAAAAGAATTGACATCTCGTGGAAATCGGGTTTTCTGCCGGATATCAGCGTCTTCCAAACACGATATTTCGACGTCATTACTTGACGTCTTCATCAAGGAACACCTGATGAAGAAGTCAAGTAATGACGTCGAAATATCGTGTTTGGAAGACGCTGACATCCGGCAGAAAACCCAATTTCCACGAGATGTCATCAAATCGCCGGGAAAGTCTAAGAAATTACAATAAAAGAATTGTTCAAGAGTGGGATTAAACTTCAGGGTGAAACGATACCAATGTAATTCGCACATGACATTGATTTCCTCAGAGACAGTGAAGAATATTTGCGGGATCTGCTGAATGGAATGACCTTTATAATGAGTACAGAATACGTATTGACAGTAAACCGAAGAAAGACGACAGTTATGAGAAGAAGTAGAAATGAAAACAGCTCAAAACAAGCTAAGGATTTGGAATCACAAAGTAGATGAAGTTAAAGAATTCTCCTACCTAGGAAGCAAAATAACCCGCCACGGACGGAATAAGGAGGACATCAAAAGCAGACTATTACTCGCAAAGAGGGTATTCCCGGCCAGCGGCAGTCTACAAGTATCAAATGTAACCCATAATTTGACGAAGAAATTTCTGAGAATGTACATTTGGAGCACACCACTGCACGGTACTGAAACATAGACTGTAGCTAAACTGGAACAGAAGAGAATAGAAGCATTTGATATATGGTGCTACAGACGAATGTTGAAAATCAGGTGGACTGATAAGGTAAGGAATGAGGAGGTTCTGCGCAGAGTCAGAGAGGAAAGGAATAGGAAAAAAACAATGACAAGAAGAAAGGACAGGATAATAGGACACCTGTTAATACATCAGGAAATAATGACCATGGTACTAGACGGAGCTGCAAATGGTAAAAACTGTATAGGAAGACCGAGATTTGAACACATTCAGAAAATAATTTAGGACGTAGGTTGCAAATGCTACTTTGTGATGAAGAGGTTGACACAAATTATTAATTTTTTTAGATACTAGCATTAACACGTGATATAATATGGTGGAGATGACACCTTATGCTCGTGGTCGTGCGGTAGCATTCTCGCTTCCCACGCCCGGGTTCCCGGGTTAGATTCCCGGCGGGGTCAGGGATTTTCTCTGCCTCGTGATGGCTGGGTGTTGTGTGCTGTCCTTAGGTTAGTTAGGTTTAAGTAGTTCTAAGTTCTAGGGGACTTATGACCACAGCAGTTGAGTCCCATAGTGCTCAGAGCCATTTGAACCATTTGACACCTTATGAAACGAATGCGTCAACAACATCCTCACATAGTGCACTCATTACAAACATACCTTGTACATCATACAATGCATTTCTGACAGTAAAATTATGACATGTAAATCACATATGCTTATATATATCTATCAAAAGTGCTGTTTCCGAATTCTACTTACTTTCGGCAGTGGAGCAGAATTATTAACTTCGCAACAGACAAGCGATCTAATTGACAGCACTAAGCACCAAAGTTATATAATGGCTACTACACGGCTATAGGTCGTAGACATTATTATTATTATTATTATTATAAATAGTAGTAGTAGTAGGATGAGGTGGAGGAGTAGGGGAGGAGAAGGAAGAGGAAAAGACGAGGAGGAGGAGAGGTCATACACAAAGCGTTGGCAGCTTCAAGACTTCCCGCTTCCGTCTGTTCATACGTAAGGAGTCAAGTGTAGCGCACAGATTTTAACTTGGTTGACTTAATGAGGGTGCAGGGTAAAGGTGAGGCAAGTTCTGCTAGGAAGAGGAGTGGTGCACAGGAAGCATATTCTGTAACAAGAGTTCCGAGAACGAGTTGTAGTATAAAAAAATTCTTAGAAGTTAGTAGTACCAATTATCTCAGTGACTCATTAGTTTGCGATTTTTTTAAAAAAAAACAAGTAATCTAAGTATCACTTATCTATCATCGCTTTAAAAAAATATTTTGAAAGAAAATTCGTTTTCATTCTAAATTTTATTTTAGTTATTCGCTAATGTTGATGATGGTGGTTGCAACGTATCCCCTTGATGTCTGTACAGGTTTAAAATTTAAATGTCACAAGAAAAGGAAAGCACATTGCTGTAAAATTTAGTAACGCTTTTTTTAAAATTTGAACACTCTCCTGGTTGCAAGAACTGATTTATACTGTTGTAAGATCTCTCTTCCTACCACGCAAATGATGGCGTCGGAGCCAGAAGTCGTCCTTGTACAGCAGCGAGCTTGGTAACACAGGACCGTGTTGCTGCTAATAGTTAACGGAAGGAAGCAGTTGGCATAATCATGATGATTTCTACTGGACTTCACAAATACTGAAATGTGAAACCGATCGCACGCCTTGGCGTCACCAAAAGCAGCCACTTACAACTATTTTAACAGGCTGAAAAACACACAAAATGCCTCATTATTAGAAGAGAACAGAAGTGTGCATACTACTACAGAAATAAAGACGTAAAATATTTTAAATAAATTGTTGTTTCGCAACATCATTTAAATTGAGGCTCGAGGAAGAAGAGGAACGACTGCTACAACCAGCTTTTCTTTTTTTTATTGGCAGAAAGATCTAAATTTCACAGATAATTTTCATGTTGACAGGAAGTTAACATTCTGTGATAAATGTCACCAATATCGTTGCATTACAGGGTTTTGTTGCGTGGTCAAGGGGAGAGGGGTTTCTAGCTAATATCTGATGAAGCTCAGGAAGCCTGGAAAACATAGAATTAGGCAATTAAGACACTATGATCATGCTGAGAATCATTAAATTGACTGGTAACACAGTAGGGGTTAGTTGTCTGTGCAGGCTACACTTTCTTCTTCTTCTTCTGTTAGATACAGAGTCGACTGAGTTCGTTCTCCATTCCATTCGTTATGCTTGACTGACATTCTCCGTCGTTCACGAGGTAACATAGAAGCAGGTGGCGAACAAATATTAGATGGCTGGAATATATACTGTTGGAAAAAAAATTAGTACAGCGTCTTAGAGATTATCAATTCATTCAAGATTTGCAACAGGGTATGTGGACTACAGGAAATGATCATATGTACAGATAAATAGGAGAAGCGGTCCTGGGGCACCAGGTACTGAAACATCTTACTAATATATAGTGTGGCGTCCGTGGGCGGCAATGTAGGCGCTGATCCTGGCGACCACGAGTGACTTCTCGCCCTTCGATCAGAGACAAGTCCAGAGATCATGATGGACATGGAAGTTGCTGCACGTCTTGAAGAGCACGTTGTATTACACGGGCAGTGTGCGGGCGAGCACTATCCTGTTGGAACAAGATATCACCTTTCTGTTGCAAAAACGGCGAAAGAACGGGTCTAAAAAAATTCTGCACTTACCGAGCGCTTGTGTACGTTCCCTCCAGAAACACCAGAGGTGCATCTAGGTGCATCTACGTGATTACTCTGTTATTCACAAAAAAGTGCCGGGCAGAGGGTTCAATGAACCGCCTTCAAGCTGTCTCTATCGTTCCACTCTTGTACGGCGCGCAGGAAAAACGAGCAATTAAATTTTTCTGTGCGAGCCCTGATTTCTCTTATTTTATCCTAATGATCACTTCTTCCTGTGTAGGTGGGTGCCAACAGAATGTTTTCGCAATCGGAGGAGAAAACTTTTGATTGAAATTTCATGAGAAGATCCCGTCGCAACGAAAAACGCCTTTTATTTTAATGAACGGCACTCCAATTCACGTAGCGTGTCTGCGACGCTATCTCCCCTATTTCGCGATATTACAAAACGAGTTGCCCTTCTTTGTACTTTTTCGATGTCATCCGTCAGTCCCACCTAATGCGGACCCCACACTGCACAGCAATATTCCAGAATAGGGCGAACAAGCGTAGTGTAAGCAGTCTCTTTAGTAGACCTGTTGCACCTACTGAGTGTTCCGCCAATTAATCGCAGTCTTTCGTTTGCTGTGTGATCGATCCAGTTTAGGTTATTTGTAATTGTAATCCCTAAGTGTTTAGTTGAATTTACAACCTTCAGATTTGTGTGACTTACCGCGTAATCGAAATTTAGCTGATCTCTTTTAGTACTCATGTGAATAACTTCACACTTTTCTTTATTCAGCGTCAATTGCCACTTTTCGCGCCTTACAGATATCTAAATCAATTTGCAAGTCGTTTTGATCATCTGATGACTTTACAAGACGGTAAATGACAGCATCATCTGCAAACAATCTAAGGCAGCTACTCAGATTGTCTCCTATGACGTTTATATCGATCAGGAACAATAGAGGGCCTATAACACTTCCTTGGGGAAAGCCGGATATTACTTCTGTTTTACTCAATGACTTTCCGTCTATTACTACCTTTCCGACAGGAAATCACGAATCCAGTCGCACAACTGAGGCGATATACGTTGGCACGCAGTTTGCTTAGAAGACGCTTGTGAGGAACGGAGTCGAAAGCCTTCTGGAAATCTAAAAAAATGGAGTCAATTTGACATCCCCTGTCGATAGCACTTATTACTTCATGAGCATAAACAGCTAGTTGTGTTTCACAAGAACGATATTTTCTGAAACCGTGCTGACTATGTGCCAATAAACCGTTTCCTTCGAGGTACTTCATAATGTTGGAATACAGTATATGTATGAAACGTCCCCTTAGAATAATTATACATGACTGTGCTTAAACTGACACACAATATTTTTTAGCGCAACGCAATCTGACTTTCAATAATCCCTACAACAGAATGGCCCTGACTAACATTAACCTATACCTTTCACAAATCACTTACCTCACAAAAATCTTCGTTACTCGAACTACTGCAATACAGCGAGCGCCACTACTGCCAGCTAAATAAAAGATTCAAACTACGGAAGGCACTAACTACTGACAGGCATAGTTAGCAAATGAAAGATTTTAATAGAGGACAAACAATGTATTTACCTTAATAGTCATAATATATATAGCAGTTCATGACATCCAGTCTTACAAATTTCAAAACTCCGCCATCTCTCTCCCCACATCCACCACTGGTGGCAGCTCACCTTTAACTGCGCAACGCTATGCGCTGTTAACAGCCAACAGCCCAACACTACAATGTCGAATATTACAACAATGCCACCCAGCCACAGACTGCGCACAGCACAGCCAGTGATTTTCATATAGAGCGCTACATGGCGTTACCAATATAAAAACCTAAACAGCCTACTTACATAGCCCCCATGGTCCCCCAAAAAAATTTTACAAATTGTTTTGGGCACTGGCCAATACACACGGAAGTAGTGGATTTCCATGCAGTCTTGAAGAAGTAGTGTTGTCATTCTAATGGAAATACAGTGCTGACTCTTGACATGCGGGCAGGTAATGGGCCACAACAGAGCAAACGCACAGCAGAGACAGTCGAAGTTTCGAAGAATATTGGTAGGTAGGTCATCACAGTGCAGACCCACTGCAGTCCTGGTAGAGATTATGGTATTGGTGGGCCAACAGAGGTGCAGACCCAGTGCAGTCCTTGTAGAAATAATGGTATTGGTGAGTCATCAAAGATGTAGACCCACTGTAGTCCTTGTAGAAATAATGGTATTGGTGGGCCATCAAAGATGCAGACCCATTGTAGTCCTTGTAGAGACGGCCAGCAGCAATCTGTTGCGACTGTGCAGGTGCACAATCACCATCGAAGAGTCTTGCGGAAAATATAGCAAGTCCATAAACCACCATTTGTGTACTCTCAAAACTTTTTGTAATGTCCTTAGAACCAGCAATGCTGTTATCCAGTCCCTTGCTGAATTATCAACACACGTGCAAACACTAACAGTCCCTAGTTCTCACATATTGTCCATATACTATGACCAACAGAAACGTGTGCAGTGAAATGATATTTACAAGTTACTTAATCTGATGAACTGGTGTCAATTACAATTTTGTAACATAAGAATACAATAATAAAGGTACAAAATACATCATTAAAACATAATAATACAGATAACATTTGTGGTAAAGCAGGCTTTACAAAAGAATAGAAATAAACATGTACACCAGTGTTACAAGAATTATGACATAAGTACATACATAAAAGATCAGAATAACTTTCGAAACATCAACATGAGCATTAAAACAAAACAGAATAAATAATGTCTAAACATCTTTATGAAGACAATAACATAGTATTTGAAAAATTCTACAACATAAATCTTATTAGCTAAACACATAAAGACAGGAAAAACACAAATATACAAGAGTACACAAACACATAGCAGAATAACACAGGGGGAAAGGACAGGGTTTGTTTTCAGTGTAACATTTGGTACTGCAGTATTTTGCAAACAAAACCTTTTTTTTTCTTGGAGATCTCCCTTCGTTCATCATTATTCCCAAAAAGTCCTATCTATACCTGCTTTCTGTACCTTTTTCGTATAACTTCTCAATGCAGTTCTTCCAATTCATCACAACTCATTCTCTTATATAGTCTACCCCCTCTTAAGCTAAATTAAATCTACTGAGCTCAGATGCTAAACTAAGGAATGATGCAATGCAGCAGCACAAAACAATTAACACAAACAGCAATGATAAAAAATACAAATGGCAAAGCAAGCAGCATAAATTAGCAAAGCAAATGCAATATTACAACTAATATAAGGCAAAGTGCAGAAAACAAGAAAAATAAATTCGTAGTAAAACTGGCTTAACAGAGTAATGTAAAGTGAAATTTAGTAGCACTATGCCTGGCAAACAGCAGCAGCAAATGCAATAACTTATATCTAAACATGACATAGGTCAAGCAGAAAAAATATTACACTAAAAATGGCCATGTCTAATACCTATGTCACATCTTAACACTAGAGTGATGCATCACAAAAACTTACTGTGCAAGAAAGTTACCAAGTCATTAAAAAATTATTTATGCAATTCCTGTGAAGGGAAATGTCTATTTGTGCTCTCTTTTCCAAGAAAGTATATAAGAAATGTATTCTTTACTGGGTCTGTAGACAGAAAATAGTGATATTAGTACATCTATTAAATTTTATAATAACCAATGCTGCAGTGCAGCTAGAAACTAGATATTAAAGAAAATGAGCAAATATTTACAAAGGAAGGCATGAAACATCATTCATTAGCCATATAGCATTTCATAAGGCAGTAAAAAAATCTCTCAACTAGAAAGACAGTAGTCACAATGAGGTGTAAAGACATAAAAATATTTCTCTTCATTTCATTAGGCATTTCAGTAAATATCATAAATTAAGAGCTCCACATTGTTATCATATGTTTTCAAGTTTGAGCGTGTCGCATTTGCGATGCTTTCTACAAAGGAATGTCAATAGCGAGGATAATGGCCCCCTTTTTTCCACCTGTGCCTCTGAAAGGCACACACTAATGGCTTTTTTTTTTTTTTCAGGCGACTGTCGTGCAGTTGGGTGCCCACGACGCATTACGTGCAGGTGGTCATTTAACTTTCTTACCGAAATATTTATGACAGCAGTTTCCGCTACAGTGGCAGTCTCATATAAAAAAAATTCACAGGTCGAGAATTTGCATTACAAATGTGTAGAAACAAAGTCCTATTAATATAACAGTGTCCAAAAAATTTTTGTTTGCATTGTAATACATTCACGCATTTACATACATTTCATAACTCGTAAAGTACGATTCTTGGTTTTCAACATCCTTTTTCACAAGTCAGAGTTCCTAACCACTACTTATTATTCCTTACCTTATTACACATATACATATTCGTCGACACTTCTTCAATATTTCATCATAATAAATACGTAGCATAATCAAATTCCTCAGATAGCATCAGCTTATTGATCATAAACATACCTCAACAGCAAAATACACATGGTCGTCGTAATAATATCATAACACCTCGGTCAAATCTCAAAATCGTCGTAGCATCCTCCAATAATATCAAAACCTAAAGAAAATTCTCTGCTCATTTAATAGTGTCATCTACCTCAAACGTACTTTAAAAATCACGATCCCATACCAAATATATCATTCAAAGCTCTCATAGTATCACAATGTTTCCGAAAAAATATGAACAGTTCACAAAGTACAGACAAAATACAATTTCATAAGTGTGAAGTTATCAAACTGTGTAATTACGTAAACATCTGTCACTGATGTAGTAAAAAAAATGTTTGTTTCTCTGTTAAATAATCAGGCAGCAGTGTAATTCTGTGTTGGAGAAATATGGTACCGATGTGTAAAGTTGTATAAGCAAATACCATATTAGCTAGGGCTCCTTGTGCTTGCCACACACATGGTACACAAAGTAAGCGTGTACCCCTCTGAGGATTAATGTAATTATACCCTTAGGTGTTACAGATTATTGCAATGGAATGAAATGTATCACGGAAAAACTTTGTATCATTGTACTTCAAATACCTTTAAAAATAAATGTTTTAAGTACAAAATTAATTACTCAAATACGTGTACTGTAGCGCTAAACTGTGCGTCTTGTTGTAAGATAATCTCTGGGGAAGTGTCGTAGTTATCGTCTTCCGAAAGCTAAGTTCTGCAGAAGTCAATGTACTTACCTCATGATAAACAAAAGTGAAATGCTTTGCGCATAGATATCTTAGTTATTACACTTATTGCCGTGATGATGAAAGTACTGTGCTGTAACGTATTGTTGTGCTATGGAAAAGGCTGTCTCCTTGTAGCTATACCACAAAAGTTACTACTAAAACATGTTTTCCTTTCCAGAAGAATTCAGAAAAACTGTGCAGATATAAAACAGATACAGCGCAAAAGCAATATTGTAAATTGAGTCACATATTAGTAGCGTCGTGATATAATCGTGTAGCTGTCAAAGAAACCAAATGCTAAGTCATCTTTAATCACACAGAAAGTACTTTAAATCCAGAATGTAGTTTCGAGTAAACCAAAATGTTGCACTAAAATCTCATTAGCAGTACTGGTAAATGTTCTAAGTATGTGAGCCTTATAGTTGTTACATAATCGTGCAACTAACAAGCAAGAATGTACACACACAATAACACTGTGTCCTCTGTTCACAATAATAACGCTTTCGTAATTTATGTTTAAATAAGTTCTCATGGTTCTTGACTGGATATTTAACTTCAAACATTGTTGCATATTAACAGATTCTAAGTCTGACAAAGCATACCAGTAATGTAAAGTGAAAAGTTATATGGCAAAGACAAAGTTAAAAAGCAGATTATCTTTCAATAATCCCTACAAAAGAATGGCCCTGACTAACATTAACCTATACCTTTCACAAATCACTTACCTCACAAAAATCTTCGTTACTCGAACTACTGCAATACAGCGAGCGCCACTACTTCCAGCTAAATAAAAGATTCAAACTACGGAAGGCACTAACTACTGATAGGCATAGTTAGCAAATGAAAGATTTTAATAGAGGACAAACAATGTATTTACCTTAATAGTCATAATATATATAGCAGTTCATGACATCCAGTCTTACAAATTTCAAAACTCCGCCATCTCTCTCCCCACATCCACCACTGCTGGCGGCTCACCTCCAACTGCGCAACGCTATGCGCTGTTAACAGCCAACAGCCCAACACTACAATGGCGAATATTACAACAATGCCACCCAGCCACAGACTGCACACAGCACAGCCAGTGATTTTCATATAGAGCGCTACATGGCGTTACCAATATAAAAACCTAAACAGCCTACTTACATATGTTCCAAAACCCTATTGCAAATCGACGTTAGTGGTATGTGCCTGTAATTCAGCGGATTACTCATGCTTCCCTTTTTGGGTATTGGTGAGATTTGAGCAGTTTTCCAGTCAGGTACGGATCTTTCAGTGAGCGAGTGGTTGTATACGATTGCTAAATATGGAGCTATTTTATCAGCATACTCTGAGAGGAACCTGACTGGTATACAATCTGGACCGGAGATCTTGTCTTTGTTAAGTGATTTAAACTGCTTTGTTACTCCGAGGATATCTACTTATATGTTTCTCATCTTGACGGTCGTTCTTGATTGGAATTCAGGAATGTTTACTTTGTCTTCTTTGGTTAAGGAGTTTCGGAAAACCGTGTTTAATAGCTCTGCGCTGTCATCAGTGACTTCACCTTTGTTATCGCGCAGTGAAGGTATTGAACGAGTGCTGCAGCTTGTCGTACCCCAAACCATAAGGCCTGAAGCGGTGCCAGTGTGTCTTAGACAAATGCACTTCAGGAGTCACCGTTCACCAGCTGTATGTCGTTCGCGCAAGCGAAAATCACTTGCGTGCAGGCGGAATTTGATTTCATCAGTGAAGACCTCAGCGCGCCATTCCATTTTCCAAGTGATCATCTGATGGCACCTGTCAAGAAGTGCACGTCGATGCTGTGGTGTGAATGGAGGACAGGCTAACGGAGTGTGAGCCCTTCGTCCCTCTATTAATAACCGTTTCCCAACATTACGTGTTGACACGTCCGGGCTCACCAGCCCTCAAGACCAGCTGTGGTATCTGTGCGAGCTTGCCACGAGTGCCCTTACATTACGACAATTCTGGCGGGCGTCTGTGCTGCGTGGACGTCCACAACCTCATTTACAGGCGTCAGTATGTTCACGTGATCACTCATACCAGCATCGTTGCACAGCTGACTCATCACGCCCAACTTGTGTGGCAATTTTCCGAAACGACTATCCTGCCTCTAGGCACAGTTTCATCGCTTTCAAACTCATTCCGTCGGCAGTGGGAGGCCCGAGTGCGTCTCCGTGTCATGGTTGCCTGCTTGTCTCACAAGTTTGCACCGCATTGAGCATTCTGGCAGTAAGCATTCCCTATTAAAGGGGAGACACAGTTGGCACTCTACATCTACATCTACATCCATACTCCGCAAGCCACCTGACGGTGTGTGGCGGATGGTACCGTGAGTACCTCTATCGGTTCTCCCTTCTATTCCAATCTCGTATTGTACGTGAAAAGAAGGATTGTCGGTATGCTTCTGTGTGGGCTCTTATCTCTCTGATTTTATCCTCATGGTCTCTTGGCGAGATATACGTAGGAGGGAGCAATATACTGCTTGACTCTTCGGTGAAGGTATGTTCTGGAAACTTCAACAAAAGCCCATACCGAGCTGCTGAGAGCCTCTCCTGTAGAGTCTTCCACTGGAGTTTATCTATCATCTCCGTAACGCTTTCGCGATTACTAAATGATCCTGTAACGAAGCGCGCTACTCTCCGTTGGATCTTCTCTATCTCTTCCATCGACCCTATCTGGTACGGGTCCCACACTGCTGAGCAGTATTCAAGCAATGGGCGAACGAGCATACTGTAACCTACTTCCTTTGTTTTCGGATTGCATTTCCTTAGGATTCTTCCAATGAATCTCAATCTGGCATCTGCTTTACCAACGATCAACTTTATATATGATCATTCCATTTTAAATCACTCCTAATGCGTACTCCCAGATAATTTATGGAATTAAGTGCTTCCAGTTGCTGACCTGCTATATTGTAGCTAAATGATAAGGGATCTATCTTTCTATGTATTCGCAGCACATTACACTTGTCTACATTGAGATTCAATTGCCATTCCCTGCACCGTGCGTCAATTCGCTGCTGATCCTCCTGCATTTCAGTACAACTTCCGACGTCGTCCACAAGCTCATTTATGTATATTGTGAATAACAATGGTCCTAAGACACTCCCCTGCGGCACACCTGAAATCATTCTTACTTCGGAAGACTTTTCTCCATTGAGAAGCTGGTAGCTATACCACTACGCTGTTGGCGGACGGTGTTGAAACCACTATCAGAACATCTGCTATCCACCAGGTGGCATACGCCATCATCCGATCAAAACCGCCGTCGTCTTTGTACTATTTGTTTTACTGGTAATGTAAAACAAAACTGTAGGAAAAAGGTAATAAAGCGGGAGTAAGGACAGAGGTAGTTTTGACGTCAGTACTCGGCAGCTTCATACTAATGCTGTACTGACAGACGTCTACAATCTGAGAAAATTCAGAATGTTTGGTCTCATGTGACAGGCAAAGTGTTGCCCACAAAGAGACCGACGAAAGATCCACTGTGAGAGAAGGGCGAGCCACACTGTGTACGATCGTGTGGAAAGAGCTTTACAGCTACAAATAGGTTGTCAGAGCGAGCAAACGGCGGGCGTCTAAATTTCCGGCTCAGCTCGCGGGCTCCCGTGGCAGACGTTCGGCGAGCAGGCACGCATTAATGGAGGAGACGGAGGCAGCTTCCGGTCGCTGCTCTGCCGAGGAGTGCGTCTATATCTGGCGACCCGGCCTGGCGAGTCCAGAAATTCCGGGCTCCGGCCGGCGCTCTCCAGGGAACACGTGCGGCTACATCCAATGAAATACGATACTGCAATGGCTTGCGAGAGTGTCATAGCTGCTAAACTCACATGAATTCAGCAGCCCCGCCCCCACCCCCAACCCCTACAACACACACACACACACACACACACACACACACACACACACACACACACACACTTGTTGATGACCTGAAAATACGAGGGCTATTCTGAAAATAACGCGTCCTATTTGTTTGTGTTAACTTTGAATATCCGAGCCAGAATGTGGCGGTGGAGTGGTAATTCTTTTTAATACTAGTTATCTTCCACCAATTCTTTAAAGATTGGAACTTTAATGCATGAAACAGCTTCAACCGTTTGATTGCTTTGCACTTAAGTTACTGTGTTAAATATCTGATGTTGAGCGAGTAAAATCTTGACGGTCGAAGACGCAAAAGATTGATCATTTCACTGCTACAAGCATACTATTTGCATTCCGTGCCGAGGCGGCTTTTCTTACGGCTGTACTGACCGCCAAAAGCTGATGCCGGTGCTGGTATGTAAAACTTACCATCAATTTTTTGAAAGCTATTAGGTGAAACAAATTGATTATTGCGCATTTTACAGTCTGTTGTATTCACTCGGTAAACAACTGAATTTCTTTATGTTATCCGTCGTATTTACTGAGCTGCATCAAATTAAGTAAAATATTGGTCGAAATTTTAAAGAGACTGCAGAGGTAAGAGGGTACAGCATATACTTTGCGTATGGTTAATTTCAGCTCGTGCGATACAGCGAATGAAATGTAAATAAAATTTCAAAATTTCATTTAAAATTGAGAGTAGAAAGTTATTTCGTTCTCGAGTAAGGTATATATATGGAAGTCACACCCGCCGTGCCTCGACCTGTCTATGTGGACTTGCCGGCTGTTATGAAATACTTACCATCTGATTTTAACAAAATTATTAGGAGAAAAAAAAATTAGTTTTGCACATCTAGAATCTGGCATCATAGCTCGATAAAGGAATGAATTTATTTTTGTAATACGGTATAGTTACTGCGCTGCATCCAATTAATTGCGCGAAATTTCGAAAGTAAACTTTGCGAATGATTGATTTTAGCTCATACATTGCACTGAACAGTATGTAGAAAAAATACAGAAGTTTTATTCAAAAATGAATGAAGAACGATATCACATTTCGTTCCTGAGTTATAGGTTTTTATATCCAAAGGACGTTCTCATATTATATGCCGTTTTGGTCCTTGCATATCGCGAATCATGTGGTCATAACTATCGTCTTTCAAAACGAGGCTTCCTACAAATGACACAACGCGATGAGGCACATACGTTGTACAATAAACACTCGACAAATTTTTATTCGCCGACGTATGGAAGTAACTCGTCCGCAAGAGTGAGAGGTTGGCAGTTCAGGACGCAGACACACGTCCATAGCACTATAGGAAAACCCAAGCGGCGCGAGTACACACGTCCACAGAACCTGGAAAATGATGTAGCACGACGTGTACACACGTGCACAACAGGAAAAGGGCTAATTTTGTCGATATTTATTGCATTCGAATTATTCACTCGTGGACTAATGCAAAAATTTAATAAACATCTGAAATTACGATTAAAATTTGTTAGATATCGCTAAGTGGTCTCAATCTCAAACACCAGGTGAACAAATTCTGGGGAATTTGCTCACTGTGAGCTAAGCTGTTTCAAAACATACACACAGCTTCTTCCTGAAATGCAAGTATTATTGTGTTAAGTATCACGTGGGTCATTTTTGACCAAAGAATGTTTGTTGAGAGCCCTACATCCATCCATAATCATCAAAGGGCCAAACGCTCCCTTGACCTTTAATTACTTACGGGGTTTAGAACCCACGAAAATTTCATCTCCTGGCACACCTTGAATCATGAAAAATTTGCCTGTTATACCTGAAGTAACACTTGGGTCATTTTTACCCATGTGCAGTTTTCGCAATTTGACATAAGTAATACCAGTTTCCAGACAGTTTCTGGTCATGTCCCGACATTATTCACGAGATTTTTGGAGTACAGTATGATATTTTAGGACAAAAATAACCTGAATCAAAAAAAAAATGGTTCAAATGGCTCTGAGCACTATGGGACTTAACATCTGAGGTCATCAGTCCCCTATAACTTACAACTACTTAAACCTAACTAACCTAAGGACATCACACACATCCATGCCCGAGGCGGGATTTGAACCTGCGACCGTAGCGGTCACGCGGTTCCAGACTGAAGCGCCTTGAACTGCACGGCCACTCCGGCCAGCTTAACCTGAATCACTAAGATTTTGGAGGTCGGGCGATGCTTTATATGTGATTTGTTTGGGTTTCCTACGGACTGGCGACATGGTGACCGACGAGGTGACGGGAGGAAGCCACAGAGTGACACATACCAAAGCCCCCCCTCCCCCCCAGCCCTCCCAAACAACACCACTGTGTATGGCACTGCTCACAGTTCCATTAGACGACAGCAGATGTCAGGTGGATCGCCCTAAGAGAGGTTTCCTGTCTGTATATCTTTGTCTGTGGCCAAGACGAGTGGGCTGAGGCACTCCGAATGGCACTGACGTGGTGTAGAGCGGGCTTTCTCTCTGTGTGGCTTCCAGCGTCACTTCATCCGCCTGCATGTCAGCGGTCCATGGGCAACCGAAAGCCGAGCTGATGTAAGGCATCGTCAGGACTTGTGGCACAGGACGCTCAATCAAACTGTCGGGCTTGCAGTTTACTGTTGCGAGTTCACGTCATTGGAGGTGTGATGGCAAGACGAAATGGCCTCACGGAGTCAGAGGTTCTCTACTATCTGGACAACGTTTCACCTACGCAATCGAGTGACTAACCTGATAGTGAGACAAGCACAGAGGCGGGCAACCACTTTGTTCTAGTCGAAACTGATGACTCAAGTGATACAGATGCATCAAGGGAATAATCCAGTGACATTATTAAATAGTATTACAATATAAATTGAAATAAAGATGAATGGTGTTCCATTGAATTGTTTTTGTGCCAGACCTAGGAAGTGCTGAGGGAAAAAGGTTAAATTTTCTCCTATAAATATAACTGTAAATTGAATTTTTAAATGAATTGAAAGCAGAATCAGGTCCATCTGATGATGACATGTCTCTTGCACGTCAGCGTGGACCATCCTACCTCAGATTTTGAACCGACGAGTGTGCAGTTCACTGTACGGCTGTTTTTCTTATATTGGCTCAAATGGTTCAAGTGGCTGCTGAGGTCATCAGTCCCCTAGAACTTAGAACTACTTAAACCTAACTAACCTAAGGACATCACGCACATCCATGCCCGAGACAGGATTCGAACCTGCGACCGTAGCGGTCGCGCGGTTCCAGACTGTAACCCTAGAAGCGCTCGGCCTCTCCGGCAAGCTCTTATACTGGATCCACAAGAAGTAATGATGAGATTAAACTGCTCTTGAACCACAAGGTAGCAAGATAATTTCACATCGAGGCTTTATGTTCAGAATAGCAGACGAACTGGTTGGCCCTACCCTACAAACCGCAGAGAGGAGCCAATCTGCCCTCGCAGGCACTTGGTACCTGCAATGGCCAACTTGAAAGTAGAAATAATTGTATATTTCAGGTGTCCTGCAAACAACTAAAGGTGAATAAATCATTACGTGTATGTTTCAAGTGTAATGGGTATGTATGCAAACGCCGCCAAGCGAAAACTCTCGTCAAACGTTTAAACTGTGAGTCCATTCCAGTTTAGACAATTTAGACATGTTAGTAAATATTTCCAAATATTTATAATTCTAGAGAGAAATTGTTTGCTCTCATGTTTTTTTTTCCTTTAGTGCAATAGGCGAGAAAACACACAGAGCATTTTAATCACGTGCTCGATTTTAGAATCTTTCACAAATACTCAGTACTTACCTCATTCGTCTGTAAAAGTAAAAATGCTGTTAGTACTCATATAAACAGTATGTTCTGACCCTGTCTCAATCTTTATAAAAGGAAAACCCATGATACATTGTTTAACTTACTTGTTTTAATGTTTGGTGAGAGACTGACGAATTTCTTCTGTTAAATTTAAAATGAAGAAAAACGTTTATTCCTGTAAATTTAGTTTTGACAATGCACTATTCATTTTAGAGACCAAATTATCGTTTGATTACGCTTTAGAGTCTTCCTGAACGTATTGTTAACATGGTGACACCCAAAACACCATGCAGATACCAAGAAAACTGTAGCTTCCTACTGTGGGAAAAGAATTACCCATGTAGTACTTCAGCGGGTACGGCAAAGTGCGGTAGTCCTAGGTTTAAACCTTTAACATAAGAACATCTCTTAATGAGTAGATTATGACAATATTTCCTTTCTTTAAAAAAATGCGGTCAGTATTTACATGAAATATTGACAATCAAGATTATGCAGACCCAGGAAGCTGTTAGATGGGCTCGCTACTACTCGGACCGAGCATCGTCCGTCGTTTTAGGCGTTCAGTAGTGTAATTGTAAGTACTTGTTAGGTATTTTGTTTGTTTCGTTGTACTGTGACATACAGCTGCATCAGCAGAGTTAACAGGGGATGCGTTTCACAAATGAACGTCTTAAAGAGATGTGTCGGTCAGTTCAAATTTCTGAAGGCACTATGCCAACTGAAGTCCATCGACGCTTCCTGAACTAAAATGGAAACGACACAGTTGGCGTTCTCGTTGATAATGGAAGTGCGGTAACCGCCACCTCGTGTCGTAGCCGGGTATGAGAACCAAGACAGTCCACGAAGCGACAGTACCGTGTCCTGCTACAGCTATCTCGGCCGATCCACCAAAGAGGGCCGGGTATGAGAACCAAGACAGTCCACGAAGCGACAGTTCTGTGTCCTGCTACCGCTGTCTCGGCCGATCCACCAAAGAGAGCTGGGTATGAGAACCAAGACAGTCCAGGAAGCGACAGTTTTGTGTCCTGCTACGGCTACATTGGCCGATCCACCAAAGTGTGCCAGGTATGAGAACCAAGATAGTCCGGGAAGCGACACTACTGTGTCCTGATATGGCTACCTCAGCCGATCCACCAAAGACAGTCATGTATGAAAACCAATACAGTCTGGGAAGTGACAATTCTGTGTCCTGCTACAGCTATCTCCGCCGATCCACGAAAGAGAGCCGGGTATGAGAACCAAGACAGTCCGGGAAGCGACAGTTCTGTGTCCTGCTACCGCTTTCTCGGCCGATCCACCAAAGAGAGCCGGGTATGAGAACCAAGACAGTCCACGAAGCGACAGTTCTGTGTCCTGCTACAGCTATCTCGGCCGATCCACCAAAGAGAGCCAGGTATGAGAACCAAGACACTCCAGGAAGCGACAGTGCTGTGTCCTGCTACGGCTACCTCGTCCGATGCACCAAAGTGTGCCGAGTATGAGAATCAAGACAGTCCTGGAAGCGACAATACTGTGTCCTGCTATGGCTACCTTAGCCGATCCACCCAAGAGAGCTATGTATGAAAACCAAGGGACTCCGGGAAGCGACAATTTTGTGTGCTGCTACAGCTATCTCGGCCGATCCACCAAAGAGAGCCGGGTATGAGAGCCAAGACAGTCCGGGAAGCGACAGTTCTGTGTCCTGCTACAGCTATCTCGGCCGATCCACCAAAGAGAGCCGGGTATGAGAAACAAGACACTCCAGGAAGCGACAGTACTGTGTCCTGCTATGGCTACCTTGGCCGATCCACCAAAGTGTGCCGGGTATGAGAATCAAGACAGTCCGGGAAGCGACAGGTACTGTGTCCTGCTATGGCTACCTCAGCCGATCCACCAAAGAGAGCCATGTATGAGAACCAAGTCAGTCCGGGAAGCGACAGTACCGCGTCCTGCTACAGCTACCTCGGCCACAGTGTGCTGGGACGACTCGCTGGCTAGCCAGACAGGTCGACTTCAGTACATCCGATAGAGGGCGAAACAGTGTGACCCAGAAGTGAGTCTCATCTTCGGCCACCTCCGTGCGTGCGCAGGCGCAAACACTACTTTCGGCATTTTTTAAATGAACACACAGGCCGCTAGAGCTAGCTTTATCTCACTTCGCTGTGCTACGCTGTTACCTACGCTTACGACTGAGGGTTATGGCCGTGTTCCGAATTCTGGTCTAGCATTTTGGTGTATTTCATGATTCACTTTCTTTGCTTGGCCACACTAACTGGACACTGCTTATTGGAAAGGTCATTATCTTGTGAACTGGACTTTGAATAGTCGTAGCGTGTGTAATAAACAGTAATTTCAGTCACAAGCAAAAGCAAGATTACAAAGAAAAAAAATCAAAACACGTTAATTCCATTTGTCGACAATGTAAGACTGAGCAAGATGTTCGAAATTCTGAGAAAAATAGGGTAAGCTATGGGGAAAGACATGTAATATACAATATGCACAAGAACCAAGAGGGAACAATAAGACCAGAAGGCCAAGAATGAAGTGCTCAGATTAAAAAAAGACAGGAATGTAGTCTTTCGTCCCCACTATTCAATCTGTACATTCGAAAAGCCTGAAGGAAAAAATGGTTAATGTGTGGGATTAAAATTCAAGGTGAACGGATTTCAGTGATAAGATTTGTTGATGACATTGCTATGCTCTGTAAAAGTGAAGAAGAATTAAATAATCTGTTGAATGAATACAGAATATGGACTGAGTGTAAATCGAAGAAAGACGAAAGTAGTTACAAGTAGCAGAAATGAGAATAGCGAGAAACGTAACATTGGAACTGTGGATCACGAAGTAGACGAAGTTAAGGAATGCTGCTGTACGTGCAACAAAATACCCAGTGTCAGTTGGAGTAAGGAGGACATAAAAAGCAGTGGAGCAGTGGAAAAAGGGTCATTCCTGACCAAGAGAAGTCTGCCAGTATCAACCATAGGTCTTAAAATTTCTGAGAGTGCATATTTGGAGCACAGCATTGTATGGTAGTGAAACATAGACAGTGAGAAAACCGGAGCAGAAGAGCATCGAAGCATTTCAGATGTGTTGCTACAGAAGAATGTTGAAAATTTTAGGACTGATAAAGTACGGAATGAGGCTGTTCTCCACAGACTTAGTGAGGAAAGGAAAATGTGGAAAACTCTAACAAAAAGACGGGACAGTATGGTATGACATCTAGTAAGACATCAGGGAATAACTTCCATGGTAATAGAGGGAGCCGTTGAGGGTAAAATCTGTAAAGGAAGACAGAGACTGGAGTACATCGAGCAGATAACTTAGGACGTAGGTTGTAAATGCTGCTCTGAAACATAAAGACTGGCATTTGAGTGGAATTCGTGGTGGACCACATCAAACCATTCAGGAGATTGATGACTACTAGGCATCACGTCTGATGCTTAGACAACCGTTTTTTTCATCATACACGGCCTCATAAAGGACACAAAAACTTTCGAGGGCCTCGAGCTGGTCAAGTTTTTTGTCAGAACGTGGAATTTCACGAGTCAGAGGGGTTCAAAGAGTGAAAAATGACGCACAATAAATTTTGGCTTTGTGGAGAGCAACATAAGTAATCCGGTTTTCATCTGTTTCCAGATCTTGAAGGACTCCTTCGAAGACTTCACGTTGATAGCGATGAAGCGGTGCAAGCAGAGGTGAGGCCGTGGCTCCATCAATAAAGTGACTCTACCGTGACGGTATCAACAAACTGATCTCTCATTGGGTTCAAAATGGCTCTGAGCACTATGGGACTTAACATCTGAGGTCATCAGTCCCCTAGAACATAGAACTACTTAAACCTAACTAACCTAAGGACATCACACACATCCATGCCCGAGGCAGGATTCGAACCTGCGACCGTAACAGTCGCTCGGTTCCAGACTGACGCTCCTAGAACCGCTAGATCACCGCGGCCGGCGCTCTCTCATTGGGAAAGATGTGACTTTCGCCAGTGTGATTTTCTTGGGATATAAATACCTAGACATGATTAATAAAGATGTAGAATGTTAATAAAATGTATGGTATTTCCAAGGCTTAAAGTGTTTTCATATAAAAATTCGGAAACAGTTGTCAGCATTTTCTCCAAAAAGATTCTGCGACCTTCTCATCTATTTAACATATTCTGTTGTAAATATGTGTGTGCTAACTCTCAGTAGTAGTTTGGATCGATTATGTGAAAGTGGAAGGGAGCATGAACTAATGAACGTTTGCAATATAGAAAATTTAGCCATAATGTTACAGTAATGGCAGCAGTAACCGACCGAGACAGACCCAGCCATTATGCAAGTAACCGCATTTGTCATTTACGAGTTCCTAACTAGGAGCAAATTTTATTATATCATCTGTGTGCTTTAATAGTTCAGTTTCTTGAGTTTCTGCGTGTAAATTTAATACCTAATAGCCACAGTTGTCGAGTTTTTAGTTTGCGTCTGAAAGTAAACTGATTTTGTGACATACTACATGTTCCAGATCAGGTTCAAATTATTTAGTTTCACCTGAGTGATTCGGTAGTTTTTTTGAATATCTGCGTAGTACCAGACACACTTCGTGCGTTTTCGTCAGGTTCTACGGTAGAGTTGTTCAGCACGTGCCGATAGTCCGTTTATCTGCATAGTTTAGTTTTCCACGGTTTTTAGTATGGACAGGGACTGCGATAGTTGTGTGCGGATGTGAGCCGAGTTGGTGACACTTCGCTTTCAGCTTCAGGCTGTAACGGCTTCAGTTACACAGCTTGAGGCTGCAGTGGATGGGCACCACTGTTTTGGGCCTGCCGTGTGGATCCAACGGACGTCCAGCTCGTCAGAGTCCTCCGATCGGTTCTCACCGGTGGCCGACCCAGTAACTGCTCGCACTGAGGCTGACCCCTCACGTAAGGTCGAGTGGGAGGTCACCCCGGGCCGAAGCAGGCAGCGAAAGACTTCCCAGGCGGCCGCACCTAAGGCCTGCCCGGTTTGTCTGACAAACAGGTTCCAGGTGCTGTCTGTAGCTGACACTGTCGCTGAGCCAGATGCTGTCTCCTGTCCTGTTTCAGAGGAAACCACTCAGCCTGCAAGATCCGGGCAGTCGCATAGGATGGGATTATTGGTAGTTGGGAGCTCCAACGTTAGGCGCGTTATGGGGCCCCTTAGGGACTTGGATGACAAGAAGAGTAAGAAATCCAATGTGCACTCCGAGTGCATACTGGGTGGAGTCATTAAAGATGTGGAAAGGGTCCTCCCAGATGCCATGAAGAGCACAGAGTGCAGCCAACTTCAGATGGTGGCTGACGTAGGTACAAACAATGAGTGTCACTTTGGATCAGACGAGATTCTCTCTGGTTTCGAGCGGTTAACAGAAGTGGTAAAGGCTGCCAGTCTTGCTTGCAAGATGAAAGCAGAGCTGACCATTTGCAGCATAGTCAACAGGACCGATTGCGGACATCTGGTTCAGAGCCGAGTGGAGGGTCTAAACCAGAGGCTCAGACGGTTCTGCGACCGTGTAGCCTGCAGATTCCTTGACTTGCGCCAAAGGATGGTTGGGTTTCGGACTCCGCTCAATAAGTCAGGTGTCCACTATACGCAGGAGGCGGCTACACGGATAGCAGGGGTTGTGTGCCGAGGACTGGGCGGCTTTTTAGGTTAGAAGGTCTCGGGAAAACACAAGAAGGACTTCAGTCACAAAGGGTGCAGGCTGGACACAGGAGAAACGTACATACAGGAACCATTGGTATAACAGTTGTAAATTGTCGAAGCTGTGTTGGGAAAGTACCAGAGCTCCAAGTGCTAATAGAAAGCACCGATGCTCAAATCGTTATAGTCACTGAAAGCTGGCTAAAGCCGGAAATAGGCTCAGCCGAAATTTTTGCGAAGAACCTAACGGTGTTCCGAAAGGGTAGGCTAAACACGGTTGGCCATGGCGTGTTTTATAGCTGTTAGAAGTAGTTTAACTTGTCGCGAAATTGAAGTAGATACTTCCATTGAGTTAGTAAGGGCAGAGGTCATTGTTGGCAACCCGAATAAAATAATAATTGAATCCTTTTACCGACCTCCCAATTCAGATGATACAGTTGCTGAAGGGTTCAAAGAACACTTGAGTTTGATTTCAAACTCGTACTCGACTCACACGATAATAGTTGGGGGTGAGTTTAATTTACCCTCGATATGTTGACGAAAATACATCTTTAATTTTGGAGGTACGCATAAAACATCATCCGAAATTGTGCTAAATGCATTCTCTGAAAATTATTTCAAACAAACGACGGAGCTGATCCTCCTTGGTACACAAAGCGGGTTAGAACACTATTGCCAAAACAAGAAACAAACATGCCAAATTTAAACAGACGCAAAATCCCCAAGATTGGCGATCTTTTACAGAAGCACGAAATTTAGCGCAGACTTCAATGAGAGATGCCTATAACAGTTTCCACAACGAAACTTTGTCTCGAAACCTGGCAGAAAATCATAAGGGATTCTGGTCGTATGTGAAGTATGTTAGCGGCAAGAAACAGTCAATGCCTTCTCTGTGCGATAGCAATGGAGCTACTATCGAAGACAGTGCTGCCAAAGTAGACTTACTAAATACATTCTTCCGAAATTCCTTCACAAAAGAAGATGAAGTAAATATTCCAGAATTCGAATCGAGAACATCTGCCAACATGAGTAACGTAGAAGTAAATGTACTCGGGGTAATGAAGCTAAACAAATCAACAAGTCTTCTGGTCCAGACTGTATAGCAATTAGGTTCCTTTCGGAGTATGGTGATGCATTAGCTCCATACTTAACAATCATATACAACCGTTCGCTCGACGAAAGACCCGTACCCAAGGACTGGAAAGTTGCACAGGTCACACCAATATTCAACAAAGGTAGCAGGAGTAATCCACTAAATTACAGGCCCACATCGTTAACGTCGACATGCAGCAGGATTTTAGAACATATATTGTGTTCGAACATTATGAATTACCTCGAAGAAAACGGTCTATTGACACACAGTCAACATGGGCTTAGGAAACATCGTTCTCGTGAAACACAACTAGCTCTTTAGTCACATGAAGTGCTGAGTGTTACTCGCAAGGGATTTCAGATCAATTCCGTATTTCTATATTTCCGGAAGGCTTTTGACACTGTACCAAATAAGCGGCTCGTAGTGAAATTGCGTGCTTATGGAAAATCGTCTCAGTTATGTGACTGGATCTGTGATTTCCTTTCAGAGAGGTCACAGTTCGTAGTAACTGACGGAAAGTCATCGAGTAAAGCAGAGGTGTTTTCTGGCGTTCCCCAAGGCAGAGTAATAAGCCCTTTGCTGTTCCTTGTCTATATAAACGATTTGGGATACAATCTGAGCAGCGGTCTTCGGTTGTTTGCAGATAATGCTGTCGTTTATCGAATAATAATGTCATCAGAAGATCAAAACAAACTGCAAAACGATGTAGAAAAAATATCGGAATGGTGCGAAAAGTGGCAGTTGACCTTAAATAACGAAAAGTGTGAGGTCATGCACATGAGTGCTAAAAGGAACGTGTTAAACCTCAGTTACACGATACATCAGTCTAATCTAAAAGCCGTAAACTCAACTAAATACCCATGTATTACAATTACAAACAACTTAAATTTTAAAGAACACATAGAAAATGTCGTTTGCAAGGCTAACAAAAGATTGAGTTTCATTGGCAGGACACTTAGAAAATGTAACAGACCTACTAAGGAGACTACCTACACTGCGCTTGTCCGTCCTCTTTTAGAATACTGCTGCGCGGTGTGGGATCCTTACCAGAAAGGACTGACGGAGTACATCGAAAAAGTTCAAAGACAGGCAGCACGTTTTGTATTGTCGCGAAATATGGGAGAGAGTGTCACAGAAATTATACAGGATTTCGGCTGGACATCATTAAAAGAAAGGCGTTTTTCGTTGCGACGGAATCTTCTAAGGAAATTCCAATCACCAACTTTCTCCTCCGAATGCGAAAATATTTTGTTGACATCGACTTACATAGGGAAGAACGATCACCAAGATAAAATAAGGGAAATCAGAGCTCTTACGGAAAGATATAAGTGTTCATTCTTTCCGCGCGCTATACGAGATTGGAATAATAGAGAATTGTGAAGGTGGTTCGATGAACCCTCTGCCAGGCACTTAAATATGATTTGCAGAGTATCCATGTAGATTTAGATGTAGATGTAAATAAATAAATCGCTTTATGTGTAACAAAGCTTGCGGCATCTGAAGTAAAAGATTTTTCACTTCCTTGTTTCAAGTTTCGTATTTTATATGTTCCAAAAATTGTACTCCCGAATAGAAGCAATGATGTAATGAGACTGACCTTAGGGATTTGCTAAAAAATGATAATGGCGAAATAATTTTTACCTTAAGGGGAAGACCATCGCAAATTTCTGTTACATTCTTTCTAATGAAACTTTCAAAACCTGATGTTCTTAATGACTGGAAACTGAACTTTTCTTATTGCCTCATATCAGGATCATGGATATTGAGGATTTGTAACTACAAGCTCGTTTCTAAGCATGCACCAGCCACAGTGGAAACCACAAAATGAATGGAAGTCCGTGTAAATCTCACCTGTTTAATTGTTTTCCGTTCATATACCTTTTTATATCTTTTTGGCGCTCAATTGAGCACATACAGGGTGTCCCAGGAGGAATGGCCAGTATTCAGAAATATGACAGGAAGGGCCGCTTGTAGCAGAATACTTCATATGGACATACGCCCTATTTCGAATGGTTTCCACATTAAATGCACATTTGTTTTTGGGCTAGTGGGGTGCATTTATGTTTCTTGCCCATCCCACCTGTTTGACGTTTTATTGTAGCTTAACTTACCTCGTTGCTTCCATCCTCTTTGCACGGGATGTCTTTCTGCCATTAAAACAGCCCATTTAAATCTCATTTGCCGGTGGTACGTTGCAAATGAAGTAGCGCGAGGGACTGAGAGAGAACCAGCGAACAACATAGATTTACGCTCGGGACCTTTGCCTTTCGCGGGCAAGTGCTCTACCATCTGAGCTACCGAAGCATGCCTCACGCCCGGTCCTCACAGCTTTACTTCTGCCAGTATCTCGTCTCCTACTTTCCAAACTTTACAGAAGCTCTCCTGCGAACCTTGCAGAACTAGCACTCCTGAAAGAAAGGATGCTGCGGAGACATGGATTCATATAATATAGTTTCATATCAGCGCACACTCCGCTGCAGAGTGAAAATCTCATTCTGGAAACATCCCCCAGGCTTTGGCTAAGCCATGTCTCCGCAGTATCCTTTCTTTCAGGAGTGCTAATTCTGCAAGGTTCGCAGGAGAGCTTCTGTAAAGTTTGGAAGGTAGGAGACGAGATACTGGCAGAAGTAAAGCTGTGAGGACCGGGCGTGAGTCGTGCTTCGGTAGCTCAGATGGTAGAGCACTTGCCCGCGAAGGCAAAGGTCCCGAGTTCGAGTCTCGGTCGGGCACACAGTTTCACTCCGCTGCAGAATGAAAATCTCATTCTGGATAGATTTACACTGTTTGTACAAGCACTGACAAAAATGCCACACATCTGCGCCAATGAATAACACGCAGATATGGTGTACGTTAGCGGCTTCTGCGATGTTGGTCCTCGTCCTACTGTCGAAGGATACTGTCGGTGCTTCCGACACATCGAACTTCAGACCTTAGAATGTTCACCAGAGTTTCACAACATTGCGTGCAGTTCTCACTTTTCTTCTGTACGTGTAGTCCAACGACCGACGTGTGCAGAATCAGCAGCGCATTCTGGAAATGGTGCAGAGTAGACCTACTACCAGCACATGGCAACTTTCTGCAGGAATTTGCCGAAAATTATATGCGAAAACCTTGCTTCATTCACACACACAGCGTGTCCACAATCTTCATACTGGAGAAAATGCCACATAACGTGAAATTTGTCACTGGTTAAATGGCAATAGTTATTTTCTTCCATTAATACTTTCCACTGGCGAAGCCACGTTGAGAAGAAATGGAACCAACCTCCATAATAATCAATGGCCTCAGGAAAATGAACACGCTACCATGGAAATCAACTTACAAGTTGGTTTGTACATCAATATTTGATGTAGCATGATCGGTACACATTGACAAGTCCAGTCATGTTGGAAGCGCTAATGATGGGCCAGAATTACTTGCATTTTTATTTGTTTGTTGAGCACCATGATGATGTTGCTATGGCCAAGCGGACAGTAATGTGCTTCAAAAACGGTTCAAATGGCTCTAAGCACTATGGGACTTAACATCTGAGGTCATCAGTCCCCTAGACTCAGAACTACTTAAAGCCAACTAACCAAAGGACATCAAACACATCCACGCCCGAGGCCGTATTCGAACCTGCGACCGTAGCAGCAGCGCGGTTCCGGACTGAAGCGCCTAGAACCGCTCGGTCACAGCGGCCGGAAGTAATGTGCTTCCTGTGTGACAGCCAAACATTTTACCAGAAGTGTGAGGGATCATTAGAACCACACTTACCTTGACCACCTTACCTTAATCACTACAGTAGTCATGGCAGTTCAGTGAAGTTGTTACCAATATCGTCAGATCTGGCGCCATCACATTTTTCGTTGATGGGCCTGGATGAAGCCTGAGGCTTACTAACGAAAGATCAATTCGCGAGATAGACTGTCCGGCTGCATCTTGGATGCTGATACCTTCATTAGGAAACGTGCAGAAGTACCCAAACAAGCAACGCCTGTTTATCCACGTGTGCACAAATGCACTGAATTGCACACTGGGCGATCCAACAGTTTCTGCGAACTGTATAACAGCTCTGATATGGTGTGTACGATGCTGCTTAGAGCTGGAAGCCTTAAAAACATTTGTTTTTGAATTGAAACTTTGTAGATGGTTCAAAATGGCTCTGAGCACTGTTGGACTTAACTTCTGAGGTCATCAGTCCCCTAGAACTTAGAACTAATTAAACCTAACTAACCTGAGGACATCACACGCATCCATGCCCAAGGCAGGATTCGAACCTGCGACAGTAGCAGTCGCGCGGTTCCGGACTGAGCGCCTAGAACCGCTAGACCACCGCGGCCGGCAAACTTTGTAAGAAACGTGAATGGTTGTAACTGCTTGTGCTATCCGTTGTCGCAGCTCATCGACGTTTCCCATGTATGGAAGGTAAATTGGTCACTGAATACGATTTTATTAAGAAAATCGCCTTCAGTCAGCATTTTGTTAAACATTTCTACACGAAACTCAGCTCGTTTCTCTTTCTCACTTTCTCTTAAAGAGTGCCAAGTTCAAATTTGTAGGGTTTCAATGACAGACATTTCCGTCATACATTCCCCACTGTAACCCTGGGCACATTTATTTCTTGGCCGGCATGTCTTATTGATTTACCTGGACGACGAATGTAAGACTGCCGAACTTATTCAAATGCCGCGTCAGAGACTGCTGGCGACCCTGACCCAGCGTCATATGTGCTACATAGTCAGCGTCGGTGAGATGATTGTACTAGTTAATAACAGTTTGTCTTTATTGTGTTGACTTGCGATACTTAGTCCTTAATTGTCTCTGAATTTTACTACCGGATTTCGATTCATGAAACCATAAACAACACTGCAAACACTCCGTACAATTATACATCATGATGATTGTTGCCGTAACTCATTCGAGCATGCCATCTAGTGGGAACGTCGCGAATTAATAGCGTTTGGTGTGACAAAACTTGAAGCACTGCGTTCAGCGCCGAGTCAAACATTTCTGTGAGTTGTTTACCATTTTCAGAATTAAAGGGGCACTGGGAACTGCATTGACTTACGGTACGAAATGGATGTCGAGGATTTTTTGAACCACGTTGCTAGTAATGACGAGACGTGTATTTCACATAAAAGTGCAGAAGCAAAGCGCCATCCAATGGAATGACATCGTTCACGACTTGCAACAACAACCAAGAAAAGTTAAACAGTTTTCGACCACAAATAAAGTTATGGTCTCACTGTTTTGGAATTGAAAAGACGTCTTATTCATTGAGTTTGTGGCTAGAAAAAGAGACAATAAATGCAGACCTTTCACCGACTCCGCCACGTCATACAAAACAAATGGCGTGTATTGCTGTCCATTGGTATTGTGCTTCTTCAAGTAACGTTCGGCAGCATTGTGCTGCTATTTCAAAGAATTTACTTCGGCAGTTTATGTGGGAAGTTTTGGAAGATATACCTGATACGCCAGACGTGGCTTCTAGAGGTCACCATCTTTCTCTCAGACCGAAGCATTTTAGAGCAAAATTACTTTGGAAATGACAATGAACTAAAAGAAAACGTTCTGGCTGTTTCGTCATCTTCATAGCACCTAAGTAAGCAGAACCCATACGAAAGCTTGTAGCGCACTGCAACAAACGTTAAATTTGGAGAACGACAACGTAGAAAAATAGCAAAGATATAAAAATATGTTGCTCAATTTTCTGAGAATGCCATGATCAAAAGTTTCTGGAGAAGCAAACTTTCTTTATTTTTTTGGAATCAAACTTGTATCACCATAAACTTGATACCGTTAATTATATACGACGATTAATAGTAACCAGAGGGCAGAAACGGAAGCGGAGCGCATATTGTAGATCTGAAAAGACTGAAGCTTTAATTTTTATGATATGAAAAACGATGAAAGGTTTTTGTATTTTATTAAATTTTATTGCACTTTATTTTCAATTATCAGTCTTAGTTTCCGAATGTCCCTTGTATTTCCTCTTTGATACAATGGTGGAAATTAAAAATTTACATCTCTACTTATAAAACTGGAATAATATTTGCATGGCCCACTACTAGAAGGAAGCAGAATTAATGGAAAATAGTACAGTGTTGGGCTTGGAATAGCAGGCACTTACTGAACACCAGAACAATAACAGTCAATAACAGTTGTTTTTGACTTACCGATGCAGTTTCACCACGGTGTATGGGTCTACAGGGCGCCGGACGATCATTCCCAAAAATGACGTAACATGCCAGACGTCATTATTAATCTATCTGAACTTGGGAGCCGCACCCATCCACCAGCCATGGTCCGAACTGTCGTCGTATGTTAATACCATGATATCCTCTACACTCAGTTTGTATCAGTCCCTCAACACCCTTTAACAGCATACAGCCCGTTTCTCTTAGCGCCTCCGTTTACCTTCCTCCACCCGAATCCTCTACTAACTCCGCTCGTAGTAAGCAAATCCGCCACAGTTGTAAAGTGCTTAAATTGAAAGAGGTCGCTATAATCTATCACGGTTTCGGGATCTTAGCTCCATCATCTGGTGTACCTGAAAACTAAAGTAAAATTATAGTTGTAATCTACTGCTTTAAACACTGCAAGCAGTCCCAGCGGAAATTTTGGGACAACAGGCATTTTCCCACGCCGCGACTGAAAGTTACGGTTCTTTTCAATCATAATTTGGGATGCTATTATGACGGTGCACCTACGGTTGTTGTACTAGTTGTTTGGGCATTGACATGACGCTAAAATGTTCAGATGTGTGTGAAATTTTATGGGACTTAACTGCTAAGGTCATCAGTCCCTAAGCCTGCACACTACTTAACCTAAATTATCCTAAGGACAAACACACACACCCATGCCCGAGGGAGGACTCGAACTTCCGCCGGGACTAGCATCACAATCCATGACTGAAGCGCCTTAAACCGCTCGGCTTATCCCGCGCGGCGACATGACGTCCTAGTACTGCTAGGCAGGCTATTTTTAATCATTTCATCAGATTTTGTTGGTTTCTTAAATTTAGTTTTTTAGATGTTTTGTTGTTTAAAGGAGTAATTTACAACAATTGTTTTACTTTAGATTCCAAATACACCTGATGATCGGACTAAGACCCCGCAAGCTTATCAGTCATAGAGACCTGTCGTGTAATACTAAGGTCAACTGAAGTATTTTACGATTCTGGCTGATTTTTTCACCATGAACATGTTGCAGAACAGATGTGGATGTTCCAGAAATAAAAAATGTGTGCTTTACTAATTCATCACGTTCACTCTTCATCCCCCCCCCCCCTCACCTCACCGTCCTTTTCCCTGCCTCGCTATTTCCATATATCCTACACATCCCGCAAATTTGAACATTACCCTCCTTGTTGCAGAGCCATTGTTAACTCGCCCTCAATACGTTCTCTCAACACAGCTTCCACACACACAACTGTCATTGAACTATATTCACCTTCACATTTATCCTATCCTTTATTAGACCACGGAGTGTTTCTCCTTTTCTTTTATAGCCTGATTTTCTTTTACCTGTCAGTAATCATAGCCTGTCCTTACAGTGACCTCTTAAGTCTCATGCAATTTCCCCTACACGATGTATATCGACGTGGGGACATTCCGATGTTGCTAGTGCCGGTGGGTATCGATACTCTTGTTGCGGCGCCGCCGCTACCGGTATCAAGACCAAGCGTAAGAGTTGCAGTATCGGAAGCATCGGATGACGTTGGAATAAATGATAAACTTCCAATAATAGTTTAATGATAATTAAAATGTTCGCTCTATCTACGTACTACATAGCAAATGCACGTGAAATAGTAAAAATCGCGCCGGCCGAAGTGGCCGAGCGGTTCTAGGCGCTACAGTCTGGAACCGCGCGACCGCTACGGTCGCAGGTTCGAATCCTGCCTCGGGCACGGATGTGTGTGATGTCCTTAGGTTAAGTTAGGTTTAAGTAGTTCTATGTTCTATGGGACTGATGACCTCAGAAGTTAAGTCCCATAGTGCTCAGAGCCAGTAAAAATCGCTTCCTCGTACAGTCTACAATAAACACATTATATTTCAGCACCGTAAATCCGACCATTAATGTGAAAAATGTACGCACTATCTCAGAAAATTGGTTCGAGTGTTTATTTGAACACGAGTTCGGTCACGCACAATGCCTATATTTTGCTTTGCATCCTAAATAAAAAGTTTTATATAAAAAATCTTACTATAAATTGAAGTTTTGTTTTAAAGAAAACGTTGTAATGAAATGATCGTATAGTGTAATCGACTAGAGACCCGGTCTGAGGTAGTTTTGTCGTCTGGTGCAAGTGTTTCTGTACTGTCCAAAAAATTGAAGCGTCACTTTTTCATAGCCCGCCATTTTTCCTCATCACGACGCAGAAGTTTGAAATGTGGCTCAAAGGTGCCTAAAACCTTTATCTGTATCGATGCTGAAACTTGGTGCCCTGAGGCATGTTGTCGACATATGCGAAAAAAATGACAGAGCTCAGAAATCGAAGTGTGACCGGTCGCCACACCTATCTCATCTACTCATATCTCACCGCTTCTCTTGAGGTCTCAGCGTTGGAGGTCAGAACTGCTACGTACAGCGTTGATACCACGCAGCTTTGCTATGGGCGGCTGAGAAAAACGTTTCAGACACACCACCGCTCTGAATCGACGTGAAAGGCCTCGGGATCTGGCGTAAAGTGCTTGAACGAAACCACCTCTTCACTTGTCCCTTCCATTGCCTTCATTGCCGTACATTTAGCTGCCGAAATCGATAGTCTGGAGTGCGATATGCAACCAGAATGACTTTCTTGACAATCTTCACACTACTAACTCACTGCTCACTGTTAAATCCTTCTCTCAGGACACTGTTGTGTTGCAACGCCAATGAAACTTCTCTGGTTCCTTTGGAGTGCAGCAGGACAGCAATTTTTCTCTGATATACAGAGTAGAACTACTAGGGACCGTCCAAACTATGTAACGAAATTTGAAGGTGATCTGAAGCATCAAAGTGTGTTTCTGCTCCTTCAGTCTTCCTCTTTCGCTCCCTCTTGGGGAATGTCCATGGAAGTGTGTAACATTCACACACGCGTGAAAAAAAATAAAAAAAAAAAACAAAAACGAATGGACCCTCTAGGAACCGCCCCTAGCAGGCCGCTGTGGCCGAGCGGTTCTAGGCGCTCCAGTGCGGAACTTCGCTGCTGCTACGGTCGCAGGTTCGAATCCTGCCCCGCATATGGATGTGTGTGCTGTCCTTAGGTTAGTTAGGTTTTAGTTCTAAGTCTGAGAGCCATTTGAACATTTTTGAACCGCCCCCATCTAGTTCATCAGTACCTTCTGTGCAACTCATACACGTTTGTTGAGCGCTTTACTAATGTACTTGTACAGAGACAACACTCGAAAAATTCATATGCATCTGCAGGTAGGCATTCTCATTGACACAGCTGATTTGTAGTCCTCAAAGTAGTCACTGGAGCAGCAGTGTAGCAACGCTCGGTTCAAGTGTGTCTCCAGGTGCATAGGAATCGGCAGGGTGTTGTCTTTCTAAGGTAAATTTTCAAAGCGCTCAGCAAAGGAGCACAGATGACCAACTGAGGGCCTTAGAGGGAGCATTTCCTGTCATCTTTTCCGTGGACGTGTCAATGCAGCACCACCACTCTATCCCTTCCCCCACCCCGCCAAGAGAACAATAAGTGCTGAAAAAGCATAAAAGCCCTTTGCTGCTTCGGACTATTTTCAGATTCCGTCGAATGGCTTTAAAGGGCCGTTAGTGATTCCACCCTGTAACCAGAGCAAACATTGTAGTCGCACTACACCTCAAATGTGTCAGACCACGTTCAAGAGGCTGCATCACCACAAAGTTCATATAGAAATGCTGAATAACCCGGGGTTCTCAACAGTGTCAAAGGTTGCCAACAACGTTGTTACGTTACACGTGACAACTGCAAACTGTCGTTTTCGACAGCGAAATACTTTGAAAAGAATGGCCAAAGAAAGAGATGACGTCACTGAAATCCTTTACTCCACCTCCTGAGGTCTTTTCGTGTCGATTCAAAGACGCGGTATGTCTGAAATGCGTTTGTCAGTCACCCGTAAGGGAATCGCGGGATTTCGACTCTAGGCATCTCTATTCTGACCTCAACCGCACAGTCGTCAAGAGAGAGGGTGGCATGTGGATAATGTGGGTATGACGACACATCGTGTTTCTGTATCGTTACAAGGGAAGGTTGTAGCCATCTTTCAGCCAAATTTCTAACTTCTCCGCCTTAGTAGGAGAAAATGACGGGTTTTCAAACAAGTGACACTTTAATTATTTTATATAGTGTGTTGTACACAACTTTGACGCCTTGCAATTCGATGAAAATGAGAGTAAATTATAAGGACACAACAAATACCCTATCCTACAGAAAGGAAGTCTCCCACGAGGTCGAAAGAAAAAAGAAGTAACTCCATCCTCCCCTACGACCCCTCCCTACGGTCACCACTTTCTTCTCCATCGACGTCGGCTTCTTCTTATGTCCATCCCATATCTAAGTTCCTCTTTATCATTATGGTCATTGGCTTCATTCTTGTCGTTATATCATAATTTGAAATTGCACGTGTATGTAAATCTCGAACATAAAAGGAAACTGAATTGCTTCTTCTTATTTAAAGAAAACAAAACATAAGTGGAAAAATAAAAATAATTTAAAAGAATATCTGTAAGGGGAAAGGACTGATGTTTTCATACCTGAAATAATTTCTCCTTAGTAAGGTATTTATTGTAGAATAACTTCCAAGTATCATTGTTATGTGGCTATAAAATATTCTCTGCTCTCAGTTCTTAGAAAATTTACAGTACTCTCCAATTTTTCTCTCTTTCACTTACGATGAAGTGCACGGAACTTCCCATCAGCCATAGTATAGCATTTCGGTGTATTGGCAAATAGGTCTTTCCTCTCGTTTTATATTCCCTTTATCTGTTTATGATTTTTGTCTCTTTTTACGTATCGGACAGGGGTACACGGTCTGTACTCCGGATTTGGTTTGTCCACAGTATAAGAACAATTGATAGCTTCACATACACTCTAAGACAAAAAAAATGCACCACGAAGGAATCATCGGAGTGGGGTTCAAATCTGTACATGTACAGACAAACAGACTATTATAATTTCAGAAAGAGGGGAAGACTTATTCACGAGAAAGAGCCTTACAAATTCAGCAAGTCAATAACGCGTGGGTCCACCTGTGGCCTTAATGCAAGCAGTTATTCAGCTTGGCAGTGACTGACAGAGCTGAGGGTTGTCCTCTTGAGTGATATCCAACCGACGCGTTAGATCGTCAAAATCCCGAGTTGGTTGGACGGCCCTGCCTCTTCCTTTTTCTTTGAGTCATCGGTCATCTGACTGGTTTGACGCGTCCTGCCACGAATTCTTGTCCTGTCCCTTCTCCTTGCCAGTGTGTTCCACACATTCCTTTCCTCTCCAGACTGCACAGACCCTCCTCATTTCTTACCTTATCAGTGCACCTAATGTTCAATATCAATCTGTAGCATCACATCACAAAAGCTTTCATTCTCTTCTGTTCCGTTTTCCCATAGTCCATGTTTCGCTACCACAAATATTTTTTTTCAAACCTACAGTCTCAGAAACTTCTTCCTTAAGTTATGCTGTAAGTTAATAGTAGTTGGTTTCTCTTGGCAAGGGATGCCATTTTTGACAGCGCCAATCTGCTTTTTATATTCTTCTAGCTCCGTCCGTCATTCGATATTTTGCTGCGCACGTAGCAGAATTCCTTAACTTCATCTACTTCGTGGCCATCAATCATGATGTTAAGTTCGTCGCTGTTCTCATTTCCGCTGCCACTCATTATTTTCGTCTTTCTTCGATTTACTCTCGGTCCATATTCTGTAGTCATCAGACTCTTCATTCCATTCAGCACATCATGTAACTCTTCTCCACTTTTACTAAGAATAGCAATGTCATCAGCGAATAGCATCATTAACGTCCTTTCACCTTGAATTTTAACTTTAGTCCTGAACTTTTCTTGTATTTCCATCATTGCTCCTTCGATGTACAGATTGAACAGCAGGGGTGAAAGACTACATTCCTGTATTACACCATTTTGAGTCCGAGCACTTCGTTCTTGTTTGTCCATTCTTACTATTCCTCCTTGGCTCTTGTACATACCGTTTATTACCCCTATTTTTTTGAGAATTCCGAACATCTTGCACCATTTTACATTGTCGAACGTTCTTTCCAGGTCGACAAATTCTATGAACGTGTCTTGATCATTCTTCCATTATCAGCCGCAACATCAGAATTGCCTCTCTGGTGCCTTTACTTTTCCTAAAGCCAAACTAATGGTTATCTAACACATCTTAAATTTTCTTTTTAATTCTTCTGTATATTATACTTTTCAGCTGCTTGGATGCATGAGCTGTTAAGCTGTTTGTGCGACAATTCTCGCACTTGTGAACACTTGAAGTCTTTGGAACCGTGTGAATGATATTTTTCCGAAAGTCAGATGGTATGTCGCTAGACTCATACACTCTACACACCAACGCTGTTAGTCGTTTTGTTGCCACTGCCCCTAATTATTTTAGAAATTCGGGTGGAATGTTTTCCATCCCTTCTGCCTTACTTGAGTTTAAGTCCTCCAATGCTCTCTTAAAGTCTCATTCCAATAGTGGATCCCTTATATCTCCTAAATGGACTCCTGTTTCTTCTTCTCTCACATCAGACAAATCTTCCCCCTCATAGACGGTTTCAAACATTCGTTCCACCAATCCGCTCCCTCCTCTGCATTTAACAGTAGAATTACCGTTGCACTCTTAATATTAACACTCTTAATTTTAGTTTAACCAAGGATTATTTTTATGCTTATTTGCTGAGATTCCATGGTACTAGAGGGAGCCGTAGGGGGCAAAAACTACAGAGGCAGATAGAAATTGGAATACTCCAGCAAATAATTGAGGATGTAGGTTGCAGATGCTACTCAGAGGTGAAGAGCATGGCACAGGAGATTAATTCGTGGCCAGCCGCATCAAACCATTCAGAAGGCTGAGATTGAGTCCTTTCGACACTCATTTCTTTCTCGATTTCTTCACATTTTTCTTGCACCCATTTCGTCGTAGTTTCCCTGGACTTCCTATTTATTTCATTCGTCAGCGACTTGTATTTCTGTATTCCTGAATTTCCTTGAACATCTTTGTACTTCCTCCTTTCATCGATTAATTGCCTATTATGCTCCAAACGTACTCAATTTGGAAGAGATCTAGCAGCCTTGTTGTCCAAGGTAGGGTTTGGCAAGCACGAAGACAAGCTGCAGAAACTCACTTCTGGAACAGGCGGGCATTATCTTGCTGAAATATAAGCCTCGGACGGCTTGCCATGAAGGGCAACAAAACGGTGCGCAGAATATCGTCGACGATCCTCTGTCCCGCATGCGTGTCGCGGATGGCTATGAAATGCGAAATGCGACAATAAAGCAATGAGACTGATGTGAAACATATGTTGCTTACCGTTTTAGTCAAGTTTAGTGTTGTCTCCTTCAAAGTAGTTCGTCTCTGATTGCACACGCTTTTTCCAGCGCTTCTGCCATTGATGGTAACATTTCAGGAACTCATCTTCTGTAATATCCTCCAAGACCCTCGTAACAGCTTTTTGGACATCTTGTGTTGTTTGAAAATGGTGTCCCTTGACCGCCGTTTTGACTCTTGGAAATAGAAAAAAGTCGCACGGAGCGATATCTGGTCAATAAGGTGGCTGTGGTAGTACTGAATTTGTTTTGAGGTTAAAAATTGCTTTACTGACAGAGCAGTATGGGATGGCGCATTATCGTGATGTAGAATCCAACTATCAGCAATATTGGCACGGACACAAAGAAATCTTTTACAAAGTCTTTCTAAAATTTCTTTGTTGTAATATTGGTTAACTGTTGGTCCAGGAGGGACCCACTCTTTATGTACAATTCCCTTGAAATCGAAGAAGCACACAAACGTGCATTTCACTTTTGACTTCGACATGCGAGCTTTTTTTGGTCTGGGTGATCCCATTGAGCACCATTGCGGACTTTGGCGTTTTGTCTCTGGATCGTACTGAAAAAACCAACTTTAATCACCAGTGATAACACAGCTCGACAATTCTGGATTGCTCTCTGTTTTCTCTAACAGATCGGCTGCCACTATTTTCCGTGCTTCTCGCTGTTGTGGCGTAAGATTTTTGGGGACCATTTTTGCACAAGTCTTTCTCATACCATGTTCTTGAGTTATTGTTAGACGAACCGTACTCGATTGATGTTCTGTTCTTCTGCAATCATTTTCACAGATAAACTTCGATCAGATCGTTCGTGTTCACGCACCCTGGCTAAGTTGACATCCGTCCGTGAGGTTGATGGTCGTCCAGTGCGGTCTCCATCTTGAAACATTTTATGACAAGGAAAAACGAGCTCTTAACATAACCTCCTCTCCAAAACCTTCTGAAGTTACCGTAAGTTTTCGTCGCGCTTCCACCCAATTTAACGCAAAAAGAAATGGCATACCGTTGCGCAATATTATGTGGTTACAGTTCCGTGACGAGAGACAAAACACGTGTTAACCTGTTGCAGCACAACTCACGACTGAGCAGTTGCATCGATGCGCCGCTTGGACTAGAAACAGCTTATAGATATTGTGCCTATGAAGCCTCCAGGGTTGCCACACTTGCAAAGAAAATCAGTATCGTTACTTTATTGTCGCACCTCGTAAAGTGGCATCGTAGACCTTCACTCCTGGTTGTCGGGCCGTATAGCGGAAGACAATGTCGCTGTTATCACACTGCTGTCCAGGGCGTCTCCAGCCACGTCTTCGGCTCAGAATCTCATTCACTGAAATGTCTTCAGGGTTGAGCCCCACTACGAATTGCGCCCTGACGACCAGCTAAAACGTATCCAGAGACGCCACGGACAGCGATAGGCACTAACTCGACTATCATCCGAAATGCGGCCCGACAACCAGCAGTGATAATCTGGGGTGCCATTTCTTTTCATAACAAAACCACTTTGCTTGTCATCCGCGGCGCTCTTACAGCACAGCGGCATGTCGACGATACTCTACGCACTGCTTTGTTGCCCTTCGTTGCATGCTATCCCGTGCTTACGTTTCAGCAAGATAATGCCCGTCCACACACGGCGAAAGTTTCTACTGCTTTTGATCGTCTTTGCCAAACCCTGCCTTGGCCAACAAGGTCATCGGATCACTCCTCAGTTGGGAACTTTGGAGCATTATTGACAGGACCCTCCAACCAGCTCGGTATTTTGACTAAAAATGCGCAAATTGGATAGAAATTAGCACTATATCCCTAAGGAGGACAACTTCTTGCGTGAGAGTCAGAGATGCTCTCTCCCTTGAATAAATCATTCAGTTAGTCGTTTGCTTGTCTGTACATGTGCATCGTATCTGATCATTTGCGACCCATTTGGATAATTCATTCGTAGTGTGTCGTGGTAGTTTCTTTGTTTTTAGAATTTAAGTGTAGCTTACTTGAGGCACTTTTCTAATTTCTTGCTGTGGTTCATTCGCTACATGGTATCAGGTTGCCTCCACTTAAAGAGCTCAATGTATGTTGTACGTGGCCAGCTGCTGTGGCCGAGCGGTTCTAGGCGCTTCGTCCGGAACCGCGCTGCTGCTACAGTCGCAGGTTCTAATCCTGCCTCGGGCACGGGTGTGTGTGATGTCCTTATGTTAGTTAGGTTTAGGTAGTTCTAAGTCTAGGGGGAGTGATGACTTCAGATGCTAAGTCCCATGGTACTTAGAGCCATTTGAACCATTTGTTGTATGTGTTTGCCCGTGTTAGTAGCGGTTCACAGCAGTTCTGATAATCGCTGATGTCAACATTAGTATTCCGGAAATTCTGACATCTTCATTTCCAGATATATGAATCAAGGCCATGACATCATCATTCTAGGAATTCTGACATTATCCTGTCAGAGTCCTGTGAAGGCCACCCTCATCCTCACGCCCAGCGTGCTCCATCCGACTCTTCGCCCACTATCAACTGGGAAGAGGAAACAATATCAGTAAGCATTATGTCCATCCATATCTAATCATTGTTAGTTTTATTGTGTGTGTGTGTGCGTGTGCGTGTGTGCGTGTGTTTCTCTGTACTTAGGTTTTATTATTTTGAAACAGGAGGATACTCAGGTGTTCCCACCTGCACCACCACAGTAGCAAAAGCATCAGCTGCAGTCACTGTCTTCCCGACCTGTAGGGAGCACTGCTGTTTAGCAATACATACAATTTGGTACAACTAGGGTTCATATTAACAGAATAAAAAAATCCATTTCAGGTGCCAGTAATTTCGCATTTATTACATATCCGGTTTCGAAACTTAAGGCCACCTTCGGGCGCCACCAGAAACTAAGGAGCCATAAATGTGTAGTGGCCTGGCCAGTCAGTCATGGGGTGTCACATGTACGTTAATCAAACATACGAGGTGCGGCTGGAAAAAAACCGGACTGATGCTGGAAAAAACATTTATTTACAATTATTTACAATTTCATGTTATCTCCTTCAATGTACTCTCCTCCTCGGTCTCTACACCGCTCCATACGAATTTTCCACTGTTCATAGCAATGCTGCAGATCATTTTCGGTAAGTCCATACATTACTTCCGTCGCTTTTTCTTTTACTGCTTCAACAGTCTCAAATCTAGTTCCTTTCAAAGCTGACTTGACTTTAGGGAAAAGAAAAAAGTCACAGGGGGCCAAATCAGGTGAGTAGGGTGGATGATCTAAGATGGGAATGTTGTGTTTTGCCAAAAACGTCTTCACTGACAACGCACTGTGAGTTGGGGCATTGTCTTGGTGAAGGATCCATGACTTTTTTCTCCACAAATCGTTCCGTTTTCTCCGTACTCGCTCACGTAGGGTAGCCAGGACGCTAATGTAGTAATGCTGATTCACTGTTTGTCCCTCTGGTACCCAATCAATATGCACAATCCCTTTGATGTCAAAAAAAAAAAAAACAATCATCATTGCCTTGAATTTCGATTTTGACATTCATGCTTTTTTTTGTCGTGGAGAACCAGGAGTTTTCCAATGCATCGATTGGCGTTTAGTTTCGCGATCGTAAGTAAAAAACCACGATTCATCGCAAGTAATAACATTTTGTAAGAAGGTGGGATCACTTTCAATGTTTTCCAGGATGTCAGAACAAATCATTCTTCGGCGTTCCTCCTGTTCAATTGTGAGACACTTTGGAACCATTTTTGAACACACTTTGTTCATGTTGAAACTTTCATGAAGACTCTGCCTAACACTTTCCTTGTCAACTCCTGTTAACTCAGACACTGCTCTGATTGTTAAACGGCGATCTTGTCGAACAAGTTTACCGATTTTTTCAATGTTTGCATCACTTTTTGCTGACAATGGTCTGCCAGTGCGAGTGTCATCACTGGTGTCTTCGCGGCCATCTTTAAATCGTTTAAACCACTCAAACACTTGTGTTCGCGATAAACAATCATCGCCGTACACTTGTCGTAACATTACAAACGTTTCACTTGCAGATTTTCCTAGTTTGAAACAAAATTTGATGTTAACACGCTGTTCTTTCTGTACACTCAACATTTTCCGACGCATAGACAAAACGTCAACTACTTAAAACAGACGCCACGGGCAGACTGAGTGCAGGAGGCAGATGAAACTCGAGCAGTAGGCGGAGCGAGAGTCACGTGACAGGCCACGCGACTTTCAGCCTTATTGCATTCGTTTTATTGTTTCACCAGTACTAGTCCGGTTTTGTTCTAGCCACACCTCGTACAGTAGCGTAGCGGCAGCAACCACGGTGGCCGCGCGCTCTGTACTTGACGGTGGGATGCCCCTAGCCATTGACGATTTCAGGGAGCTTCCTTTCCATCACTGCTTAGCAAGCATGAAGGAAGATAGCCGGGTCCCGATACCCTACATTGCTGTTATCAATGTAGGATTGCAAGACCTTATCCCTGAAATCACCAGCAACTAAGAAGTAGTCCAATGCAGATGCACGAATTAGTTGGCGTTCATTAAAAAGGTAGGCTATTGGGCTGCTACTGTTTGACCTGGAACGATAGCCAGACGAGTTGATGACGACCCATGGCGATGAGACATAAGACGCACCCGCTCAGGAGTTTTGGGACGGTGGATGCAGCAGCAGTGTGATTGGAACCAATGCTGCTTGTGATGGTCTGTCCACGAAAGTAGATGTGCAGCAAGCTCACCTCCGGACACCGCTAGCAAAGGCAGCCATTTCCGGTCATCAAGCAAACGTGAAAGACTCACATCACAACGATCTATAAACATCATGTGAAATTTTACACACATGAGTAAACAGACAGATACTTAGCAAAAAACTCTGCCGTGCCCGACTGTGTTATAAACAAACATCCCTCACAATTTTCTCATTCACCTCATGTAGCCGACCGCTGTGGCCGAGCGATTCTAGGCGCTTCTGTCCGGAACCGCGCTGCTTCTACGGTCGCAGGTTCGAATCCTGCCTCGGGCATGGATGTGTGTGATGTCCTTAGGTTAGTTAGGTTTAAGTAGTTCTAAGTCTACGGGACTGATGACCTCAGATGTGAAGTCCCATAGTGCTCAGAGCCATTTTTTTTTATTAAAGTCATCACCATGTAATTGCTGATGCAGCGACACATGAAACGGGTGAAAGCGGTGACGATGCAGTATGCGCATGACACTACTTTGACTCAGTCCACCGGCTCTCGCAATGTCCTGTGTACTCATGTGTGGGTTCATGGCAACAGCAGCTAACACACCAACTTCACCCGCTTCTCCTGTGACGGACCCGTTTGCGTGCTACGACCATACCTGTTGCATACAGTTGGCGGTAGATGCTTTGCAATGTGCAACACGTTGGATGCTCTCTGTCCGGGTACCGTTCTGCATATACCCTGCAGGCTTCAGCTGATTTCGTCGACACTCGCCATAGATGACTATCATCTCCGCCTTCATGTGGGCTCTAATTGGGGCAGTTACGGTTGGAAGCAATACAGGCGGTACTTCATATATGTCAAGCAGTTCACGAACAACATGAGAGCTTACAGTATCGAAAATTTGGGCATATTCTCAAGAAAAAAAAGAGAGATACCTACATTAAAACTCTACACTGTTATTGCCATCATGACCAGCCATCTTGCTGCTTCTTCTGGCTTGCTAGGGCAAACTAGGATGCTTGTTAAGTATGCATGAAACAACAACAGCATACGGCATGTGTATATAAACACACCAATCCACCTACCCACACACACACAGACACACATAACCCCCCCCCCTCACACACATCTAAATAGACGGACTTATATCCATACGCCATCCCTCTGCTTCAGTGAGTGGTGGTGGTGGGTCACAAGCAACAGATTCTGAAACAAAAGAAAACACTTGCTAAGTAGGGAAAAAAATACGCACATTCACATATGTACAAAGTTATGTTACATAACATTCGATGACTCATTCCTTTGGGACGTATCAAAAGACTATCAACAAAGCTTAAAAGCAACATAACAGTCAATAAGTATTGAAAAAATTAGGCACGCATTTAAAAACAGCTGCTACTTACGTGCAATATATGGGTCCTGCATTAAATACGAATGTAACAGGTAATCGAGAAGGGGTGACTGTGGATTGCCATCATCAACTCCCCTTCCAAGTGCGAGCGCTTACTCGGTCCATCACCGTCAGCATAAACTGCTCATTTCACGATTGACACTTGGACGCTGATCGGACTGAAATGGATAGGAGCTGTTAAGCACTGCATCTAGTTGCGTGTGTACGTGTACCCAGAGGAACTGTGTTTGCAGAAATCATCAGTCAACCCACTGGTTCCAGCAAATGATGCATCCCTACATGCGATGTATTTCCGTGAAAATCTCTGCACAACTCTTCGTCGCTGCACGGTGCTTCTGACAAATTTACTTTAACTTTTTTTCTCTTGTGATCTTTTTTTTACTAACATAAACAGTCTTGATCACAAATTATTTATTCCGGTGATCGGTTTCGAGCACGACAGTAGTCATGTTCACACTAATGAACAACAAGAACGTCCTTCTGGTGGTGGTAAGCAGTAGTGATTTACCACCAGAAGGAGGTTCTTGTTCATTGGTCTGAAGGTGACCACAGTTGAGGTCGAAACCGGTCACCGGAATAAATAATTTGTTATCAACACTGTTTTTGATAGTAAATATAAGGATCACTGTTTACACTCACAACTTATTCAACGATGCCTTTATTTTTTGCATGTGGAGAGCAGGGCCTAGCTCGACACAGCCTATGACATTACAAGATGGCTTCCAAGATGGCTGGCTATGACATCAAATAAACTAGCGTATTCAAAATTTCATCTATTGCCATAGGTTTCAGTATTGGTAGTAACTGTGCCACATACCATATTTTAGTCGGACTTATATTTTTAACAACCTATACCTTTTAGAATACTGAAAGGTCTCTGTCGGCATTTTCTTTCAATTTCCCTTTAACAGTTCCCAATATTTTTCCCCAATTACTTGCAACCATTTTCTAATGGCTGGCGTACAAGTCTACACCTAGCAATTTGTGGGTCTCTATCTCTAGAAATCCTTGACAGTTACCTGTTCTTATACCCTTTCCCAACATAAGAATCTTGGTCTTGTTGTTATTAACGTTAACACCTATTGCTGTATTGTAACTGTCGATTATTTTCATAACTGTCTCTACAACTTCCATTTTTCTTGGTTCCTTGCTGCTGTTCCGACATATTCAGCATATTCGTAAGCACCACGAGTAAAATCTACACCAAAGACATTTGAAGATCTAGTTTGGTGATCTGCTGTGAAGAAAAACTAATCGAGCGCTATCGCGAACAAGGGGCATTCTTGCTTTACGGATGTATTTTTGTTTACCAAATTCGTCGTTTGTTTCAACGTCAAGACATTTACAAATTCTTTACTAAATATTTTTCCTACCATTGCGATATAAATGTACTTGTGACTTACTCAGTGAAACACTTTGAAGAAGCAACTGATAATGTGGCTGCAAACGCTTTCATTGTTCATGTAGCCCCTATTATGTTTTTTTATAATTAGTTGCGGCCTGTACTACAGATTTGCCTGGAACAGCACTTGTCTGGTTGTCTGATTGACTTTCTTCATTTCCTCTTTCAAACACCTCTTCTGTGCTGTACTTAACATCTTGTAATCGGAGTTCAAACAATAGAATTTAGATAAACGTTTTACCTTCTTCTCTTATGGAAAGGATTCTGCGTTTTTCCACGTAAACTTTTTCCAGGAGATCAGAATCAGAAAGATCCCTGCATATTATATTTAGCTCTACCAAACAGTTTCTGGCATGGGGTGTGCATGTATATTTTAGGCAACTTTTTGTGTTTGACGGGTAGACATTCAAAAAACACGCCACATCTTCATTACAAGGCATTTAAACAACGAAGTGTTGAGGTAATATATTGGAAGCACAGATTTCTAGAATTAGGAAAAATCACAGAATTTTATTAAATAAGAAACAAAACTTCGGTTTCTTTTAGTTCTCATGACGTCCAGATCCACATAAGTGTTACTATCGATACCAAATATGATATAGCCCCTATTCTGACGTACCAACTCGTCAACTCCATTATAGGTCCTCTTATAAGGACAGAATTCAGCGTTCCTTTTTCGGACTTATTCTTCCTCACACTGGTCCTACAAATTTTTAGACGTGACATGTGACTCAGCTACTGCGTTATACACTGCTGGAGGAATACACGAGATTTACCAGGGAAAGCGTGAACTGTTAACATACTGAGTGCAGTGTTATTCATTTTCTCCTGAGAGATAGTTCTAGTATGAGTAGTTAATACTGCCATACCGTCATAGCATACGACCTGAGCTTCACTGCAATGTAGACAATAGATTATTTGCAGTACGGGCTTTAAAGCGTTATGTGTCCAGATACATATACCATTCTTGCATTCCGAATATTAGATTCATATTTTCTTGTGTGAAATGTCCCTCTTAATATCCGAAATTGGTTGTAAGCAACTGAAATAAGCCATGTTCTTGCCTCCACGTAGAAGCTTTATTAATGGGATAGCCACTGTCCCTCTTAGTCGAAGTGAATTGTGTAATCCAGTAAACGCGCCTCAAACAATGTTGGTTGTATACTGGAGCGCAGATTGGCCATAGCAGATCGTCTATAACAAGAGCAGCGCAGTCTGTTGTAGCGTAATGGAACGTTCCGTTTATTGTCACACGTGTACGCTGCGGGTGCCCCACTTTACCAGTGATCGATGCGTCTGTTTGAAGCGTCAGGACCCGGGATGGACTTGGCGTGAGTTTCGTGTTGTGTTTCTAGCAGATGATGAAATGAGGTGACGATAGAAAGAAAACGAGGTTCCCGCAGTGTCGAGAAAACACTCTATAAGAAGGAATCGTTTCTGCACTTTGTTTGATGGTTCGATTAATCATCTTGCATGATAAACAACTTCCTGTTGCTAGAAGGGAACTATACCCACAAGGCTTCCTGTGGTAGATGGAAGTTGCTGACGGTGGTCAGCATACACTAAAAATTGGCACTAAAAATTTGATCCGGTGTTTCCCTGGCTGTGCTTAAAATATAAACGAAAGTACCCCCTATGGCTGTGGTGAAACCGAAAAACATGAGAAGAGAAGCGTTTGAGAGCGGTTGCTGTAGATGGATGATAAAAACTATGTGGACTGAAAAGGAAAGAGTCGTTCCTACGCAGAATCGGAGAAGAAGACAATATATGAAAAGCGCTTGATAGAAAAAGGGACAATGTGACAGTACATGTGTTATGACATCAGGAAATAACCTCGATGGTATTAGAAGGAAACGTGAAGGGGAAGACAGAGATCGGAATATATTCAAAAAATAACTGAGGACGTAAGATATAAGTGCTACTCTGAACGAAGACGCCGGCAGAGAGGAGAAATTCCTGGCGGGCCGCATCACACCAATCAGAAGACCGATGACACGGGAAAAAAAGTAGGATTTGTTGCGAACGCTGTGGTCTATGAGATTGCAGTTTCGGTACTATATTAAATGTTACTGGAAAATATTCTTCACCACCTTGTTATCAGTGCACAGTATTCCAGAACGTCTCGAGTACTCAGGAAGAGCAGGCCTATAAACTAAAAGGGCAGTATCACGTAACAATAAAGACAGAGATGCACAACATTAGGAAGCTGATGGCAGTGAAGTGGCAGCATGTCGAATTATTCCTTATGAGAAATTCACTGGGAACTTTCTTGGCGATGCTGTACGAGAGTTTCTGGTGGAAATAAGTACTTTCAATATTTCAAAACGAGGACTGCTTGCGCTAGTTTAAGGTATTCACCTATCAAGAAAAACTAAGTTCACGAATATACAAAGTAAAGTTTTAATACACTAACCTCCAAGTATATTACAGTGAACATGTACTCAGGATGACAGAAGCAAGACAATATAATTACACTATTTGAACAAAAGTACGCTGACACACCTATGAAATGCTGAATCCATCCCTAGAGGCCACAAGAGGCAGTATAAATTACGCGGGAAGTACGGTGTAATCACTAGCACCCAACCTAGCTCATGATTCACGGTTAAACTAAGAACTACGTCACATCACTGGATTTTAAGAAACCGATTGTAAGTTTTAAAAAAAATGTTTTTGTTAATTAATATAATTATTACTTTTCTTAGTTCGTCACGTGGAAGTACTAGTTTATTTAGTTCACCTGTTATTTAGCTGTTGTTCGTTTAATTAACTGGTAAATTCATGAGTTCAGTGGGATTTGAATAGTGGGAGTTGAAAGAGTTTCGGATTGGTGAAAGCCAGAACGTTGCCTGCTACCGTGTTTAGTGCCAGCGGTGAAGTATAGAGGAGTTTTGTTCCCCAATTAGGGTGTGGTCCCTTAATGCGCTTAAGAAATCACTGAACGCTGAAGGATATGAACACGTTCCACAGCGTTGTGCCCTACGCACTTTGGAAAAACAGTTCACAGACGATGATCGTGCCTGTCATGAAGCAGAATTTGTGAGGCCACGGTTTGTGAATAACATAGTGGGAATCGACTGTCCTGCCCAGTTTGTCAACCTGAACTCATGGAACGTCTTTGTCGACTGCACTGTAGCTCCTAGCAACCTACCTTCTGTGGTTTTTCTTGAAGAAGAATGGGCTACCATCCCTCCTCAGGCATTCAGACACCTTCTTGAGTCTCCCCAGCGAAGTCGCCGCAAAGGCGTGGGGTGGACACACCCAATATTAATGTGCAGTAATGGGTTGTAGATCCGATAGTATACATTACTATAAGCAAAGGAAATATCTCTGCTAATATTAAATATTGATTTGAAATCGAGCGAGAATTTAGAGGATATTTTCATGCGGATCAGAGGATTGAACAGAAGTAAAAATCTGGAGAGAAGAAATTGGAAATTAGAAAAGTGGTGATTTCGAACAATACTGAAAATCGAGTTGACAGATGAAGTACGAAATGGAGAATTGTTGCAAAGGATTGGAGAGAAAAGAATTGTGTGGAACACAAGTACTAGGAAAAGGGGCACAGTAGTGGGATATCTGCTAAGTCATGCAGGAGTAGTTAACCTACTCTGGAAAAGGTAGCAGAGTAAAATGACGATAGTGGCGGAGGTAGAGTAGAACATACAAAATAAATAATACAAGGTGTTTGATGTAATAGTTAGGCTGAGATGATAACAGATGGGGTGCAGCATTAAACCGTTCGAAACATATTATAGACCTGTAATACAGTTTACATAATAAGGTCAGAGAGAAAACGGAAAACAGAAAACACAGGTTATATCATAGAGTGACCCAAGCGTTGATTAAATAAATCCCTTCCGTCTCTATTCATTGTTTTCGCGCTGACTGGATTACGAAAACTGTACTGTACTAAAGATCTATAGCTTGTCATTTGTAATCTTCGAATTGGGATCGGGTTGGTGGGAGAGGGGAGGGGGTGATGGGACGGCAGTTATAAAGACAACATAATGAAAACAAGTCGGAAATGGAAGTTGTTAACAGCGTGTAATAGGCGATGGCATTCTCTTTCCGTTGTGTCCCCCAGATCTGGTTCTCTGGATGAGTCATGGCGCAGACAAGTCGACCTTGAACGTGCAGTCGCCGGGAAAGTCCTTGTCCTGCAGAGGAGACCAACGTTCTATTTGCAAACCAGACACAGACTGCCAACACTAAATTCTGCTAACTTTTGCGTGACACTTTAGCCAAGTATCTTATTTTGTAGTTTACAGAAATAAGAGGAACTCTGGTAAAATAAGCTTTTTTTTATCAAATTGCGGTTTGCTGAAGATCAAGTGTTACAATTTAGCCTATAACAAACAAATGAGGAGAACACACAGAAGATATGTTTACTTAGTAAGAAGTCAAAAGAATTTACCATACGATGCTGCTTCTAAGATGTAATTCTCTCACCATATAAAAACTGAGAACTGACTGAAAACATGCATTTATTTCGTATTACAGTACCTTAGTATGCCGTTAAAGTATTTCAATAAAGTATTGAGAGCTTGGCAAATTTTTTTCCATCCATCACATTTTTATCGTCTGTAGCATTTACAGTGTAAATTTTGTTACTTACAAGGGAACCTCCCCATCACAGCGCCCTCAGATTTAGTTATAAGTTGGCAGAGTGGATAGGCCTTGAAAAACTGAACACAGATCAATCGAGAAAACAGGAAGAAGTCGTGTGGAACTATGAAAAAATAAGCAAAATATACAAACTGAGTAGTCCATTTGCAAGATAGGCAGCATCAAGGAGAATATGAGCTCAGGAGCGCCGTGGTCCCGTGGTTAGCGTGAGCAACGCCAGAACGAGAGGTCCTTGGTTCATGTCTTCCCTCGAGTGAAGAGTTTACTTTCTTTATTTTCGCAAAGTTATGATCTGTCCGTTCGTTCATTGACGTCTCTGTTCACTGTAATAAGTTTAGTGTCTGTGTTTTGCGACCGCACCGCAAAACCGTGCGATTAGTAGACGAAAGGACGTGCCTCTCCAATGGGAACCGAAAACATTTGATCGCAAGGTCATAGGTCAACCGATTCCTCCACAGAAAACACGTCTGATATATTCTATACGACACTGGTGACGGCATGTGCGTCACATGACAGGAATATGTTGTCGACCCACCTAACTTGTACACTTGGCGAATCGGTAAAAAGATTCTTCTACCTTGCCCGATTTAGGTTTTCTTGTGGATGTGATAATCACTCCCCAAAAAGTGATGAAAACATAAGAGTTTGCCACATAAACTGCAACAAATGAATTGTCTGAAAATAAAAAAATTAAACTTTCGCTCGAAGGAAGACTTGAACCAAGGACCTTTCGTACCGGAGCTGCTCACGCTAACCACGGGACCACGGCGCTCCTGATGTATTGTTAACCTTGATGCTGCTTATCTTGTGCATGGACTAATCAGTTTGTATATTTTGCTTATTTTTTCATAGTTCCACAAAACTTATTCCTGTTTTCTCGATTGATCTGTGTTCAGTTTTTCATGGCCTATCCACTGTGCCAACTTATAACTAAATCTGAGGGGGGTGCGATGGGGAGGTTCCCTTGTTAGCTAATTAGCTTATTCGTTCACATATGAAACAATTATTACAAAGTTAGCCTATATACTTAAAAACGTCGTGTTAGTTACACTATTTATAACTTAAGAACGGCTGGACCGATGTGGCTGAAAATTGGTGGAGAGGTAGCTTAGAACCAGGAGACGGACATAGGATACTTTTTATCCTGTTCAACCGCTATAAACGTGGTATAACTATAAAACGTGATATAACAAAAACGCATCGGACGTGTAATAACAAAAAAAAAGACAGCTAAACGTCTGTCGTTAAGTATCAGTATATATCGTTAATTAAAAATTTAAAGACATAATTTGTATTTTCTTTGAATCATCATTAACAATGCCGCGACCAAGACGATCGAACATTTCTCGACAAAGCCTAATGAAAGAAGGATACAAAACATTGCGAATGAAAGGACTGAAGAAGAACAACAAATTGCCCGTGAAGAGCGCCGCGCTAGTATGGCTCGACTTCGTGCTTCTCAATCACAAGAGCAAAGTGAGGCAGCCCGTGAAACGTCTAGGTTGGCAATGCGAAGTCGTCAAGCGAACAACAGAGATCAATATGTATTTTTAATAGATAATTTTCGACGCCCAAGAAGAGATTTATCACGTGATGATTTGAATCGAGCACAGTTTAGATACGATTGCAGCACTGATTACTGCTTGCATCCTTGCGTTTGCATTGGGCCGATGGACGTTGTTTGCGAGTATTGTGGCGCACTGAAGTTTTCTGGAGAAACGCACGGATTGTGATGCCTTAGAGGGGAAGTGAAATTTCCATTATTGCCTCCGCCGCCTGAGCCATTGCATTCATTGCTTTGTGGCGAAACACCCGAATCACGTCATTTTCTTGCAAACACCCAAAAATACAATAGTTGTTTCCAAATGACCTCATTTGGGGCAGACAGTATCGAAGAACCAGGATTTAATCCGACATTCAAGATATTTATTTATTTATTTATGTACTTACACACAGTACCTGTGGAAGAATCGAGCGCATTGATTTCATTTCCTCATAATTTCTGTAACTTTGTCTCATCGAAAGACGAACTTACCAGCAAAGTATTCCCAAATATCATTACTAACTACAAAAGTAATGAATGGTTGAGTGAGAGAGCAATTTTAGCGGCTAAGAATAAAGATGTAGATGGCCTAAACTACATAATTCAGAATGAGATCATTGGTAAAATCCATTCATTCAAATCTATTGACTGTGTAACAAATGAAGATGAAGCCACCAACCATTTACTTGCATTATTAAACTCCTTGGATGTGCCTGGCTTACCACCGCACAATATAGGCCCAAAAGTTGGCTCCGTAGTAATAATGCTTCGAAACATAAACCAACCAAAACTGTGCAACGGTACGCGTTTGGTGGTAAGTAAATTGATAAACAATGTTATTTACGCGACGATACTCAAAGGACAATTTGAAGGTGAGGAAGTTCTCATTCCGAGGATCCCAATGATCCTAACTGATATGCCGTTTGAGTTTAAAAGACTTCAATTTCCGATCCGTCTTGCAATCGCCATGACCACTAACAAATAACAAGGCCAATCCTTGAAAGTTTGTGGTTTAGGTCTGGAATATCCATGTTTTTTCATACGGCCAATTATATGTGGCATGTTCAAGGGTCGGAAGACCATCTGCGTTCTTTGTTCTTGCGCCTGATAATAAAATTAAAAATGTTGTGTATCACAAGGTACTTAATTGAAGAGTGGAAGCTATGCACCAAAAATATAAAGAATAAAGAATCATTAAAATACACTCCTGGAAATTGAAATAAGAACACCGTGAATTCATTGTCCCAGGAAGGGGAAACTTTATTGACACATTCCTGGGGTCAGATACATCACATGATCACACTGACAGAACCACAGGCACATAGACACAGGCAACAGAGCATGCACAATGTCGGCACTAGTACAGTGTATATCCACCTTTCGCAGCAAGCAGGCTGCTATTCTCCCATGGAGACTTTCGTAGAGATGCTGGATGTAGTCCTGTGGAACGGCTTGCCATGCCATTTCCACCTGGCGCCTCAGTTGGACCAGCGTTCGTGCTGGACGTGCAGACCGCGTGAGACGACGCTTCATCCAGTCCCAAACATGCTCAATGGGGGACAGATCCGGAGATCTTGCTGGCCAGGGTAGTTGACTTACACCTTCTAGAGCACGTTGGGTGGCACGGGATACATTCGGACGTGCATTGTCCTGTTGGAACAGCAAGTTCCCTTGCCGGTCTAGGAATGCTAGAACTATGGGTTCGATGACGGTTTGGATGTACCGTGCACTATTCAGTGTCCCCTCGACGATCACCAGTGGTGTACAGCCAGTGTAGGAGATCGCTCCCCACACCATAATGCCGGGTGTTGGCCCTGTGTGCCTCGGTCGTATGCAGTCCTGATTGTGGCGCCCACCTGCACGGCGCCAAACACGCATACGACCATCATTGGCACCAAGGCGGAAGCGACTCTCATCGCTGAAGACGACACGTCTCCATTCGTCCCTCCATTCACGCCTGTCGCGACACCACTGGAGGCGGGCTGCACGATGTTGGGGCGTGAGCGGAAGACGGCCTAACGGTGTGCGGGACCGTAGCCCAGCTTCATGGAGACGGTTGCGAATGGTCCTCGCCGATACCCCAGGAGCAACAGTGTCCCTAATTTGCTGGGAAGTGGCGGTGCGGTCCCCTACGGCACTGCGTAGGATCCTACGGTCTTGGCGTGCATCCGTGCGTCGCTGCGGTCCGGTCCCAGGTCGGCGGGCACGTGCACCTTCCGCCGACCACTGGTGACAACATCGATGTACTGTGGAGACCTCACGCCCCACGTGTTGAGCAATTCGGCGGTACGTCCACCCGGCCTCCCGCATGCCCACTATACGCCCTCGCTCAAAGTGCGTCAACTGCACATACGGTTCACGTCCACGCTGTCGCGGCATGCTACCAGTGTTAAAGACTGCGATGGAGCTCCGTATGCCACGGCAAACTGGCTGACACTGACGGCGGCGGTGCACAAATGCTGCGCAGCTAGCGCCATTCGACGGCCAACACCGCGGTTCCTGGTGTGTCCGCTGTGCCGTGCGTGTGATCATTGCTTGTACAGCCCTCTCGCAGCGTCCGGAGCAAGTATGGTGGGTCTGACACACCGGTGTCAATGTGTTCTTTTTTCCATTTCCAGGAGTGTACTTAATTTTTTATTTGTATTTCCTAATAAAAAATTGAACTTAACATCCAAAATCTGATTATTTATTGGCTTTAAGGCGGAAAAGAATTCGCCGGGTCAGCTAGTTATTTCATAGATTCAGCCACAGTATTACCGAAACAACTAGCTAACATAGGATTTGAATGTTATGTAAAGTGCTTGATTTTGCCTATTTATATTTAAACAAATCAAATGAAAATCTCAAATATCCCCTTGCACTACTTATTCATATTGCTTCAGAAAATGCGGACAGACTTTCGGCTGATGACATGACGGTAATTTGCCCATGACCTGTGTTCTTCGAGTTTTCTCATCTATCTATCGGAAAAACTGAAGTATCATCGTACCATTCGTGGGAATGGTGTTGAGCTCGCAAAACTGATATAAGGTTCGTATACCATCCGTCACAGATTGTGGGAACAAGACTTTACGGTAAGAAAGAATATGAAGATTCTACGGCAATCAGTGGAGCCGCTTTCTCTAGCCTGTTAATCATTTACCCAAGAATTCTTTCCTCCATGGCCAATTCCACCACGAGACTCACAGGTAAGACAGCATACTCTTCCTTAGTAAGATATTCAAGGGTATCACAGATTACAAGGAAGGTAAAGGGAAATATTTTCCATTATACAGTATTTTGTTTCGAAAATATTCGAGGACACGAAGACAGTAAAAGACGACTGAAAACAATGCGCAGAAATTGAAGTAACTAATAAACGAGTCGAAATGCAAAAACCTTTCAGCACTTATTGTTTTTACTGTCATGTTCTATTGTTTTTAGGTTTCTTGAAATTTTGCCTGTCATGTACAATTATTTTTAAAATGTTTTACTGTCTTTTACTGTTGTTTTTAAACAGTTTGGTTGAAATTTGCACAGTGAATTTTCCAATACGCGACCTACACTTACGTTCAATTCCATCAGCTTCATGTGTTGCAGGTGCGCATTATTATTAGAAATTTCTAACTTCAATGAGTGAAAGTTTTATTGTAGTTTAACTGAAATAACTGATCTCGATGTTACGACCAGTACCTGCTACAAGGTACTTGTAATTTGGATATCTGCATGTAATGTTACTTTTACCATTTTGTTTGAGATTTATGTAATGAGGTATTTTTACTTGTATCACTTCCTACGTTCAAATTCAAGCAGGTTTAAAACGTTGCAGTTGCAACCTCCTCACTAGAATTCTGCTTCTTTTCAACAAGTTAAATAGCACATAAACTATTTTAATAAGCGTTTTCATTTAACATTCACGTCTAATGCCATAGGCGTTAGTAACCAGCAAACTTGTGTAACCTGTACTATATCGAACTGCCTATGTCACTTTCGGCAATGGCGGTGTTATGGAATGGATTAGGAAGCGAGAGGATACGCGGTGTATTGATTTCTCTGAGTATATTCCTCAGCTTCATTGCGTTGTTGTAGAGTTTTTCACTAGGAGTACCAATGAATTTTCCATAACGCGTACTACCAAGGGCGGCGGACGTAAGAGGATGAGTCAAATGAAAGCCTTAAATATTTTTAAATATTATTTATTGTGCAAAAGTGGTACAAAGGTGTATCACTTTGCACCATAATCTTCCCCACGCTCAATGCAAGTCCTCCAGCGCTTACAAAGTGCGTAAATTCGTCTAGAAAAAAATTCTTTTGGTAGCCTGAACAACCACTCGTTCCCAGGTGGCGTACCTCTTCATCAGAACGGAACTTATTTCCTCCCATTGCGTTTTTGAGTAGTCCAAACATATGGAAATCACTTGGGCAAGGTCTGGTGAGTACAGTGGATGAGGAAGACACTCAAAATGCAGCTCTGCGATTGTTGCAACAGTTGTACGGGCAGTGACGGGCCTTGCATTGTCGTGTTGCGAAAGGACATCTGCTGACAGCAATCCACGTCGCTTTGATTTGATTGCAGGCCGCAGATGATTTTTTAGGAGGTCTTTGTATGATGCACTGGTGACAGTGGTCCCTCTAGGCATGTAATGCTCCGAACTGACCCCTTTTTCGTCCCAAAAGAGAGTCAGCATAACCTTCACTGATGATGGTTCTGCGACTGCCGGTCGGTGTAGCCGAGCGGCTCTACGCGCTTCAGTCCGGAACAGCGCGACCGCTACGGTCGCAGGTTCGAATCCTGCCTCGGGCATGGATGTGTGTGATGTCTTTAGGTTAGTTAGGTTTAAGTAGTTCTAAGTTCTAGGGGACTGATGTCCTCAGATGTTAAGTCCCATAGTGCTCAGAGCCATTTGAACCATTTTTTCGAGACTTCTTTGGTTTTGGTGATGAGGAATGGCGCCATTCGTTGCTCGCTCTCTTCGTTTCCGGTTGTTGGAAGTGAAACGAGGTTTCGTCCCCAGGAAAGATTCTTGCAAGGAAGCCATCACCTTCTCGTTCAAGGCGCCAAAGAAGTTCTTCACAAGCAGCACCACGTCGTTCTCTCATTTCAGGAGTCAGATGCCGTGGCACCGATATTGCAGACACTTTGTGGAACTGGAGCACATCATGCACAATATGGTGTGCTGACCTTGTAAGTAGGCTGTTTAGGTTTTTTTATTGGTAACGCCACCTCTGTATGAAAATCACTGGCTGTGCTGTGTGCAGCCTGTGGCTGCTTTGCATTGTTGTAATACTCGCCATTGTAGTGTTAGGCAGCTGGCTGTGAACAGCGCGTAGCGTTGGGCAGTTGGAGGTGAGCCGCCAGCAGTGGTGGATGTGGGGAGAGAGATGGCGGAGTTTTGTAATTTGTCATGATATCAAGGTAAATACATTGTTTGTTCTCTATTAATATCTTTCATTTGCTAACTATCCCTATCAGTAGTTAGTGCCTTCCATAGTTTGAATCTTTTATTTAGCTGGCAGTAGTGGCGCTCGCTGTATTGCAGTAGCTTGAGAGCGAAGATTTTTGTGAGGTAAGTGATTTGTGAGACGTATAGTTTAATGTTAGTCAGGGCCATTCTCTTGTAGAGAATTTTGAAAGTCAGATTGCGTTGCGCTAACAAAATATTGTGTGTTGAAAGTCAGATCGCGTTGCGCTAAAAAAAATATTGTGTGTCAGGTTAAGCACAGTCCTGTGTATAATTGATAAAAGGGGACGTTTCAACCTGTGACTAATCTGTAAACATGCTGCAATGTCATTCAGTGTCACTCGACGGTTTTCCTTCACTGTGGCTTCAACTGCTGCAATGTTCTGTGGAGTCACAACTCGTTGTGCCTGACCTGGACGAGGAGCATCTTCCACTGCGGTCACACCATTTGCGATCTTCCTACTCTATTCGTAGACTGACATGCGTCACCGTACTGAACCTTCATTCGTCGATGAATTTCAATAGGTTTCACACGTTCACTACGCAAAAACCGAATAAAAAATTATGTTCTTCCCTGGTGCAAGTCGCAAGTGGGGCTGCCATCTTTATACTGATACTGCGACGGTATGTGTGCATCTGCACTATGCTGCCACCTATAGGCCATTCTGCACGCTGTTTGTAGCACGCTTACCAACTTACAGGATAACGGCGCGAAATTTCGATTTGTTATTAGAAATTAAAGTTTTCATTTGACTCACCGCCGTACTTTATTGCCCATCACCAAAAATTCGTTGATTGCTGTTTACTTTTATTAACAAAAGCTTCTTTAAAAAGTAATAATGTATATTTAGAGCCCTGATCTTGAAAACATCTTTTTAACATCGTATTAGCAACATCAACCCATTTTCCGTAATATGTAGACAGTGACCAGGGGTACGTCATAATCATCATTTTTTTTAAAGATATGAATTTCACTTACTGTCATCGAGTTTTACTCACAACATACTTTTTAAAGATATAAACATGTGTAAGAAGTGTTGTGGCGTAAAGTTAATTGCCAGCCCGCCAGTCTGGAACGAGAGAGCACAGAGGGCTGCGAAGAAGACGTCAGTCAATTGAACGCTGACCGACCCCTTTCCAGGACGACAATGCGACAGCAGCGGCCTCTATGCGAAGAGGACATAAGCGCTACCCCCGACTGTTTGCAGCCAGTTCTACAGCAGCATCAAGATTAGACACTGGTATAGCAGCGACTTAGGAATTGTGTATACTGAAGAGATTTGTTTCGTCTATGTAATTCTCAAACTTAAGTATTGTCATTTATCTTATTGTAATAAAAACTCATTAATACCGTTTGTTTGCATATTTTCTAGTGAGCCGAGAAAGCGGGTTTCCTAGACTCTCTGTAGTTCACAAGGCAGAATTCAACAAGAACAGTATGACATCTGTTGCGTAAAAGACATTCGTTACTAAGTCTTAATTTCTGGGTTTCGTTTTATCAGAAAATTAAAAAAAAATGACGGAATCTTACACAATAAATGAATAAAAACAATAAATACTTTTTCAAAATTTTAAAATGTTAATTACATGACTAGATTACAATATCTTATAAAGGTGCCTATAAAGTACCCCCCCCCCCTCCCCTCGTCCCTTTGTATTCCATCCCCGTTCTTGGTTTTGTGAGGGTTAATATCTTGTCTAACATTGTATGTTTCAAACGACTGATATGATGACTGGATTCTTCTGGAACGCATCACGAGATGACTGGCGATCAAGACATTCTGCTGTTGAGTATCGCTTTGGTCGCAGATCTTCTTAGGCTTCTTGTCTTAAGCGATAAAAACTGTATACCGCAGAAGCAATGACAGAAATAAAACAAAGGGTCAGAAGTACTAATAAAATTCGAGGTGAAATAATATCTAGTATAAGATTCGCTGATGACGCTACTGTCCTCAAGGAATGCGAGGAATAAATACGTGACCTTATGAACGAATAAGGTCACGTAATTATTCCTCGCAATCATTGAGGACATGAATGAATGTCCGCAGCTCGTGGTCTCGCGGTAGCGTTCTCGCTTCCCGAGCACGGGGTCCCGGGTTCGATTTCCGGCGGGGTCAGGGATTTTCACCTGCCTCGAGATGACTGGGTGTTGTTGTGTCATCTTCAACATCATCATTCATGTCCATTACATCTACATCTACATCCATACTCCGCAAGCCACCTGACGGTGTGTGGCGTAGGGTACCTTGAATACCTCTATCGGTTCTCCCTTCTATTCCAGTCTCGTATTGTTCGTGGAAAGGAAGATTGTCGGTATGCCTCTGTGTGGGCTCTAATCTCTCTGATTTTATCCTCATGGTCTCTTGGCGAGATATACGTAGGAAGGAGCAATATACTACTTGACTCGTCGGTGAAGGTAAGTTCTCGAAACTTCAACAAAAGCCCGTACCGAGCTACTGAGCGTCTCTCCTGCAGAGTCCTCCACCGGAGTTTATCAATCATCTCCGTAATGCTTTCGCGATTACTTAATGATCCTGTAACGAAGCGCGCTGCTCTCCGATGGATCGTCTCTATCTCTTCTATCAACCCTATCTGGCAAGGATCCCACACTGGTGAGCAATTTTCAAGCAGCGGGTGAACAAGTGTACTATAACCTACTTCCTTTGTTTTCGGATTGCATTTTCTTAGGATTCTTCAAATGAACCTCAGTCTGGCATCTGCTTTACCGACGATCAACTTTATATGACCATTCCATTTTAAATCACTCTTAATGCCTACTCCCAGATAATTTATGGAATTAACTGCTTCCAGTTGCTGACCTGAAGGAAGGCAGTTGCTGATTGGAAGAAGGCAATAGCAAACCTTGCCTAGTACGGCGGTGCGGATCTCCCGCATTGTCCCCTACGCTCTGTCAAGGAGTATGGGACATCATAATCATTATCATCATCATCGTCATCATGAATGAATAGAACTGCCAACAGGCAATCGATTCTGCTACTGTACTATCAGAAAGGACAAAAAGCTTGGAGCTCTAAGGTGAGGCGGCCTGAGACAGTACCAGGTGCGCTATTGTCTGGCTCTGTTGTCTTTGCTCGGCGTCCCTTCCAGCCGCGAGGACGGCCGGCGCTGTGTGTTGTGTCTGGCCTTGGAGGCGCGGGAACGGGTCCTTCACCCGCCGGCTCTGCGCGTGTGTGGGTGTGTCTGTGTGAGCGTGTGTGGGTAGGTTTGTCGCGGTCTGACGCGGCCGCCCGGTCGTTCGGGCGACAGCGCATAAGCGCTGCGCTTTCCCGCCGCATTACCGGTTTAACAGCACATGCAATATGCCGCGTGGAATTCCTCACACCGTTTGACAATCTTTCGCGTGTTACACGACATTAAATTGTTCACTAGGTAACAAAAATAGAGCCATAATGATACCTTTATCGTTTCTACCAGAAGATAGGACCTTAAAAAAAAAGAAAAGAAAACACAGGTGAAATGTCTTATAAAATGATTTTCTGAAAGTTGTAAAGAGGTCATGTCATTATGATTTCTGTATGTCATCTATGCGCACCGTAGAAATGTTGAAACACGTGAGGCAATACTGACCCTACGGCTTATCTTAGAAGCTAGATTAAGAAGAGGCAAACCTACGTTTCTAGCATTTGTAGACTTGGAGAAAACTTTTGACAATGTTGACTGGAATACTCTCTTTCAAATTCTGAAGGTGGCAGGGATAACATACAGGGAGCGAAAGGCTATTTACAATTTGTACAGAAACCAGATGGCAGTTATAAGAGTCGAGGGACAAGAAAGGGAAGCATAGGTTGGGAAGGGAGTGAGACGGGGTTGTACCCTCTCCCCGATGTTATTCAATCTGTATATTGAGCAAGCAGTAAAGGGAACAAAAGAAAAATTCGGAGTAGGTATTAAAATCCGTGGAGAAGAAATAAAAACTTTGAGGTTCGCCAATGACACTGTAATTCTGTCAGAGACAGCAAAGGGCTTGGAAGAGCAGTTGAACGGAATGCACAATATCTTGAAAGGAGGTTATAAGAAGAACATCAACAAAAGTAAAACGAGGATAATGGAATACAGTCGAATTAAGTCGGGTGATGCTGATGGAATCAGATTAGGAAATGAGACATTTAAGGTAGAAAAGGAGTTTTGCTATTTGGGAAGCAAAATAACTGATGATGGTCGAAGTAGAGAGGATATAAAATGTAGACTGGCAATGGCAAGGAAAGCGTTTCTGAAGAAGAGAAATTTGTTAACATCGAGTATAGATTTAAGTGTCAGAAAGTCGTTTCTGAAAGTATTTTTATGGAGTGTAGCCATGTATGGAAGTGAAACATGGGAGATGAATAGTTTGGACAAGAAGAGAATAGAAACTTTCGAAATGTGGTGTTACAGAAGAATTCTGAAGATTAGATGGGTAGATCACGTAGCTAATGAGGAGGTATTGAACAGAATTGGGGAGGAGTTTGCGACACAACTTGACTAGAAGAAGGGATCGGTTGGTAGGACATGTTCTGAGGCATCAAGGGATCACCAATTTAGTATTGGAGGGCAGTGTGGAGGGTAAAAATCGTAGAGGGAGACCAAGAGATGAATAAGCAAATTCAGAAGGATGTAGGCTGCAGTACGTACTGGGAGATGAAGCAGCTTGCACAGGATTGAGTAGCATGGAGAGCTGCATCAAACACGTCTCAGGACTGAAGACCACAGCAACAACTATGCGCACGTCAGAGAGAGAGAAAGAGTAATTTTCGTTACTGTTAATTAATATTTGATCTAGTCGTGGAACAGCGTTTTCCTCTGCGCAGTCTGATACATTCTTAGTTGGTGAGTGATATGTCACATAAAGAATATGGTAAAGGAGAGCAAGAATGAGTATGATGTGTACATTGAATTCTGAAAGGAATATATATTTTTAATAATGCTACTGTTTATGAAGAGAAGAAGTTTGAGGTAGGATTGCTGCTTGCGCAGCTAGGAATGATTATTGTCAGCTAGTTAACTTGCTGAGAGCTGAGAGAAGGACCTCACACTTTCCTAAGTCATGCGTTATTAGTTGATTAAGCCGTTTGATTTTTATAGAAATGCTCTGTTAACTTTGTTGAGCGTAGTATTTTTCAGATCCACGTTATCCATGAAGGTATACTCTGTCTTTTTGCTTATTTACTTCATTCTAAAATCGTTGTCTTGGTATATCGTTTCGCAGGACTACTAACTCTCATCACCCCACTGTCTTGGCCGTGCGGTCTAACGCACGGCTTTCCAGGCGGGAAGGAGTGCCGGTCCTGTGAGCCGGCCAGTCTGTGGATGGTTTTTAGGCGGTTTTCCATCTGCCTCGGCAAATGCTGGCTGGTTCCCCTTATTTCGCCCCAGCTACACTATGTCGGCGATTGCTGCGCAAACAAGTTCTGCACGTACGCGTACACCACCATCACTCTACCACGCAAGCATAGGGGTTACACTCGTCTGGTGTGAGACGGGGGCCCAACCGCACAATAAACGTGGGTTCGGTGTGGGGCGGCGGAGGGGTGAAGCGGACTGTGGTAGTCGTCGTGGGGTTGTGGACCACTGCGGCTGCGGGGGGCGGAGCCTCTCCGTCGTTTCTAGGTCCCCGGTAACATAACATAACCCCATTGTCTGTCATTACACATTTCTACATGCCACAGTTTGAATATGTATTTAGAAACAGAAATGTAGCTTAGCAGCTGCCAGCTTGCTGTTGTGCTTTCAGGATATCTGCAACAGTGTTGCAAGTCGCGAGGTAAGTGGAAGGTTTGATTCGGGCCAGTTAATTCTCTTACATCTGTTGTGCGTTTAATATAAGGACAAGTTGCATTCCCATCAGTTACAGTTAAGATGAAATTATGTTATGTTTAATCATACGACTGTAAGTTGCACAACAGTTTGTGAATACACAGTTATGGTAATACGTAGACTTTTATACAATGGGAAGTAAAGTTCGGCTAATTTCTACACAGGAAAAAAAATTAGTGGGGAGGCTACAGAGTAAAAAATAAATCAGATTTGATTTGCCTTTGAATGAGGTTTGAGACCATTTACAGCTAATGAGGTACCTAATAGGAACTTGAAGTTCAGTGTATGACGTGTAATTGTAAAGAACATTAAACTTATTGGAAACTTGCTGCAGATTAAATCAGTGAGCCGGACCGAGAGTCGAAATCAGGGCGTTTGCGTTGCGGGAGCAAGTTCTCTACATGTGGATAATGTAGACTGTTAAATCTGCTGTTTTGTGGCCTAGTGATACTACTGCTATGAGAAGCAAATCGGTAAAATATTTTACCAGTTGTGATATTATTGCTGTAAATGACTTCGAGCGTCATTCAGAAGCGTGCCAACGTTTCTCTGATCCATTTTTTTTAAGTATTTTGGAAAAACAGTTCAAAACTTTGATGGCTTGCTTAATTTTTTTTATTTTTTATTACCAGGTATTCTTCAGAATACATGAAATACTACGCCAATGTTTCGGACTAATTCTCATTTTCTAACCAACCAAGGCTTTCAAAGTTACACGTCCAAAACAATATTTAACGTTGCAAGCCTTAGTTGGTTCTAAAATAGGTATAAACCAGAAACCAGTCATCTATTGTATAAACATCTATTTTATTCGCAACTCTTGCTGTCGCTTTGCATCCTAATTCATAACATCCATCATGCTGGAAGTATCCAGTTTCTTCTTCTAACACATCAGACGAGTGCTTCTCATCGTAGCAACCTTTCCCAGACATCTGCTCTCTCTCTCATACGTATAACAGCGCAATGGAATTGCATTCTTAACATTAACATCCTTGCTTTCAATTTTACCGAAGGTTGTTTCGACTTCTCTGTATGCTGAATCAGTCCTCCCGACCATCAGGTCTTTTTCGATTGCCTCACATCTTCTCTGCAGCCATTTTCCTTTGACTACCCTGAATTTGCTGTTTATTTAATTCGTAAGGGGTTTATATTACTCTCTGTCCCTGAACATTTTTGTACTTACTTCTTTTGTCGGTCAGTTAGTGTATTTCTTTTGCTATCGATGTCTCTTCGTCCCTTGTACCTATGTCTAATTTCCAAACAACTGTGAGTGCCATTATCAGAGATGTCCACCCATTCTCAGCTAAACTGCTTACTAAAGTATTCCTTATCGCAGTTATCACATCCTTATCAAATTTCAAACGCATTTATCAACACACAGTACTCCAGAATCCTACTTCCTTTTGCAAGTACTCTTCCGTACTATTCTCCTGTACTTCAGTCTACTCTTTATCATTACTAAATTGTGATCAGAGGCTATTTCTGCACCCTGGTATGCCTTACAAGCCAATATCTTATTTCGGGATCTCTGACCACGATGTAAACCAGCTGCAACCTTTCCGTGTCTCTCGATCTTTTCCAGATACATCTTCTCCTCTAGTGATTCTTGACCAAAGTACTCGCTGTTCTTATCTGAAATTCATTGGACAAGTCAATAAGTTTTTCTCTTATCTCAGTCCTATTGCCACGCCCATTTGTCTCGTAACCAATTCCTTTCCATACAACGGCGTTCAAATCACCCACGACTATTAGATATTAATCTCTATTTCTTTACTGAATTATCTGTTTCAGTTTCTTCATTACTTTCACTATTTCTTCATCTGCTGCTTCTGACATTGGCACTTATACCCGAACTGTCGTTGTCGGCGCTGGTTTGCATTGGTTTGCTGTCGGTCCTGATAACAACAGTCCTATCACTGAACTATTCACAGGAGCTCGCTCTCTCTCCTACTTCCCTATTCACAACGAATCCTTCAACCATTACAGCATTTTCGACTGCTGTTGATACTGCCCTATATTTGTGACCAGGAAACCTTATATTCTTACAATTTCACTTCACTGACGCTCACTATATCTAGACTGAGCCTTTGCATTTCCCTTTTCTTGTATTTAAAGACTTACAACATTCCGTGCATCAATCAGTACAATGTTAACACACATTTTCCCTCTGGCCTCCTCCCTCTAGGCAGTCTCCCTCCGGAGATCCGAATGGGGGACTATCCCGGAATATTTTGCCCGTCGATAAATCGTCATGATACTCTTAAATTGCAGGCCACGTGTAGTTTGGTGACACTCTCTTCAATTAAAAGACACAAGTACTATGGATACACCATATGTGGCTTTAATGCGGTGGTTTCCATTGCCTTCTGCATTATCATGCCGTTGACCATTGCTGATTCCTCCGCCTTTTAGGACTAGTTTCCCATTGCATATACAAGAGAGCGACCTGAACGTCTTTCCGCTCCTCAATTCCCTTTTGCAAGGCCGTTGGCAGAACGAGGATTACGTCTTACGCTGGAAGACTTCGGCCGCCAACGATGACGATTTTTGTTCAAATTTTAAGCACTCGGTGGTTTCGAATCCGAGGACCATGTCGCTTGGTTACTAGTCAGAGGCGCTACCCGCTAACCACATGTTAGCAATAGTCCTAATTATGGCACGTAGTGAATCATCTTAAACCAATTTACCACGTGGAATTCATACCCAGAAACCGAACGTCGTCGTCAAAAAAATGGTTCAAATGGCTCTGAGCACTATGGGACTCAACTGCTGAGGTCATTAGTCCCCTAGAACTTAGAACTAATTAAACCTAACTAACCTAAGGACATCACAAACATCCATGCCCGAGGCAGGATTCGAACCTGCGACCGTAGCGGTCTTGCGGTTCCAGGCTGCAGCGCCTTTAACCGCACGGCCACAACGTCGTCGTCAGGAATAATTTTGAGTAAGGGTCACAGAAGTGAATATTTTTTTACATGTGTGAGGAAAACACCTCTCAAGGATGTTTTGTTCAGTAATGGATATAAAATGCGCTCTTTCCTAGTTACGCACGTCAACTTCATCAGAGAGCTACACAGTCTAAGGGTATATGCAGATTTCATTTTAATAGAATCAAAACAAACAGAAAACATCTGGGGGCTTCTAAATAATTACTTTGTCATTGGAAGTGCAAGAAGGTTGCACGAATTAAATAAGGGTCCTTTGTGAGTGGGGTTGTCGTGGCCAAAAATATCACTACGATCCTGAGCCTGAGTAAAAATAAAAAGAAAGAACAAAAATTAGTAGACTGAAAGTTTGTTACCTTTTGAAGATATGATATATTTCTCGATTCAAATCAAAGATGGCATATTAATCCAATAGATAATAGTGATGAATCCAGTAGGCCAATAATCTGTATACGCAATTAATGAATTCGATTGTCTTTCAGCAAAAAACTTGGAAATCAAGGAACTACGGAAACGAACTTAAATGCAAACGAAAAGAGCATGAATTTGTTTAGAAAGATAACACCAAATAAATTTCTCGGAAGAAGAAGATTTGCCGACTTAAAAACCTATGGCGAATGACATAATAGTAGTGTGTCGAGATATATCGTCTAAGATTCTACAATACTTAACGGAAAGTTGCAGTGCCGTATCCGATGATAACAGTCAAAGTTCCCATAAAGACATTTGTATGCTTTAAAGGTGGTATGATTGAAAAAGCGTTCCTTTTATCACAGCCGGTTACTGTTACAATATGATTCGAATCAACAGACTAGGAACGAGCGAGAAACTTAAAATGTAACATTGAATGCCTCGTCTTTTTTTTTTTTTTTTTTTGACACTTTGATGTAAATATTCTTGTACAATAAATGGTACACTATGAAATTAGAATATGTATCGGATATTAATTTCGAACCTCTCTTGATAACGTTCAAAAACTAACCTGATTCTTGAATACCAGTTAGTTTGTCTTTAAGTTATGTATACCAGAAATGCAAATGAACGAAATCATAACATGTAAATTCTACCTGAAACGAAATAGAGACTACAAACACTACAGGGCTGCTCACAATGTACTCGTATTTACTGAGAAACAGAAAAAAAATCTTTCTATTCAGGAGCCTAGTGTAATTTCTTCCATTCAAGAAACTACCTCACTTTCCATTTGGCTTCAGACGTTTCTAACACTGATCTTTTCCTTTAGTTTTCACTCTTTTCTCTTCCCAGATTTTAAATTTGCATCTGCAATGTAGATTTTTATGCTTATGTGGTCGTTTAGTGTTCTTAGTCTCCTTCTAATACCATTCGAAGAGACTCAATCAAGAATTTATCGATACTCTTACTTTTTACCAGTCATTCTATATTTTGCACTGTTCAACATCGTAGAATATCTCACCCAGTGTAGCGATAAAGTAAATGTACTGAATATTTACATTGCTTCCTCATAGATTAGTACTAACAAAGCATATTCAGAACATCAATGGAAATCGCAGAAATTCATCTACAAGCAAAACTTTCTTAGCTTTACGATTCTTGTCTCTATGAATCCCAGTAAAACTAATGCTTTCTCTGCGTGGGAATTATGTTGTGCGAGATACCAAGGAGAATTTTTCGGAACAGTTTAAAGCGAGAGCAAGTTGCCCCTTCAGAAACAAGAGATTAATTCGTGTTGAAAAAGAGGAAAAATTTGTAGTTTCAACTCCTGTCATAGTATTACGTTTCTGTTATATGGACAAATAAGTAGCCAAAATCATTCTAAGTCCTTTCTACCGAACTAAAGTTAACAGACGTATAATTACAATAAGCAGCACAGCAGCAAATTTCGGTTCAGGTACTTTCTATAAATTTCTAAGCTTTACACTCTGCTGTGTGTAACCCTATACATGGTGAGGGCAGCATTCAGAGAATATGAAACAGGCAACGGAAAGAACCCTCTTCGCTGAATTGCATAATTCATTGCAAGTTTTGTGAGTAAACGCGGAACACTGAGGTTCGTTTCATTTCCTGGTGCGAACGATGCGGCTGCAGGGAGAGAGACGCGCACTCTCCTCTGTGTAAACAAACGAGAAAGTATGACATTATTCAACATTTTGAATTATGACGAACTAAGGGAATAAAAACATTCGACGAAATTTAAAACAAATATTCGCTTTAATGTTTTCGGGTGACGTTTATTTAGACAAAGAAATGACGCACGCGTCTGTTGTGAGTACCTGTCACACTCTGGAAAGATGGGCCCTGGTTTACGTGCACTCACAGCAACGGCCAGCCCATGACATGCGCCTTTTAATTGTGTGAACGCTGCTGCAATTTAAACAGTAGTATGTAGCGACTAGAAATTTCATAAGTATATTGCGCCTTCAGTCCTACATGCACCACACTGTTTCAATAAAATACCAGTAGGCAACATATTACGGCATAGGTAGTGCGCCAACACTGGCCCTGTTTAAGTATCAGAAATAATTTAGAAACAATGGCAGATCGAAGAAGGAACACAATTTAAAGGCAAAAAAGTAAAATATACAGATAATATTGAAAGGTGGCTACACTGAGCCACAGCGGCAGAGATCGCGCTAGAGAGTATTGTTCCGCCGCCTCCACTGGCAGTGATTATTGAGAACTCGTAGTGGGCAGTGCTTTGGGAGAACTCGTGGTAGTCAGTGCTGAGATGTCGTAGTGAGGAGTGTTTGTTGAGATGAGCTAGTAGGCAGTGCTTGCTGAGATGTGATTCTGAAAAGTTCTTGTTGAGATGTGATAGTAGCGAGTCGGTGTGGAGAGATTGTAATGTCTAGAGTGCTTTTCACCAATATAAATTAAGGTAACAAACTACTTTTCTTTTCTTTCTCATTATTTCAATGTCCTGAATAATGCGTCATTACAGGTTCAGTCAACAAAGCATCTGGCTTGTGTTCTTGTATTAGAGTGTAATTCTGGTTTCCTTGAGTAATTATGGTATTTCTATTTTCTTTAATTAATTCAGTATAAATGATATTTAAAATTTCTTGTGTTGTTGAAGAAGAACCGTGCCAGATGCGTACGTTGAGTCATACTTCCACACACAGAACAGTTACACTTGTGCTTTGGTTTCGTAGGTTTTATAGTTGCTGGGGACTTAATTAATTAATTGTGTTAATGAAAATTTCCATTTCATTCTTTGTTGTTGTTCTATGCAGTCAGATTGCGTAATAATACTAGTCAGGGCCAACCGTTTACGAGACTTCGTAATCGAACAGACAGCTACTAAAGCAAAAAATTAAAATTATTTGCATTATAATTTAATTAAGCCCCCATGCAATATTTCCTGTTGTTTGTTGTCTACACCTTTTATGAACACTAGAAATGACATAGTTTAACACCATAACCTGCTGTTGAAGTTATTCTTCAGTAAATGATCGATTTCGGTAAAAGACCATTTTCCAGGACATTAATTGTTGCATTGGAATACAAAGAGGTCCCGAAAAAGAGTATAATGTTAAAAACGATCTCGAAACATTTTCCATTATTTATATCTTCATTTTAATTTGACAAATTCTCTTAGAGTCAGTTTTATTGCACTAATAAGTAATGACAGAATCGAAACCAGCGAAATTTCACTCAATATAGTGAACACTTTAGCCACTGCTTCATGTCAGGGGGGAATGTAGGGCAAAAATGAAACACAGGTGAACATGTAGTGTATCCCCTCCCCCCTCCCCCCTCTTCCCCCCCCTCCCCCCCGCCCTGAACCAGGGATCAAAGTTGGTTGGGAGGCTTGCGTACCTCAGCGATACAGATAGCCGTACCGTAGGTGCAACCACAACAGAGGGGTATATGTTTGTAAGGCGTCCGGATTTTATGGACATTGTATTGTAGATATTTTGGAAACATGTGTTTTAATGATAAATAATGTCAATGAATATAAATTTTGTGTTAATGTGTACAAAAATATGCAAAATTATTAACTACTTTACATACATAATGTCACTTAAGTAAATACATGTCTGTTTATGAGGACAAATTGTAATACTGATGTAGCATTTATGTATTGAGAATAGATAAGAGAAACAAATGCTTCCTTAACGTCACTCATCTTTCACAATCATCAGTATCATGGATGTTTGAGAATTTTGGAATGTCAGAGGTTATTGTCAAGAGAGAATGTAAAGGGTGGATGAACCATATTAACATAATTATCCACAAGTACCAGAGAGAAAAATGTTTTAAGATTATTCAAATGTCTATAAATGACTGTAAAGCTACATAATAATCATCTAAATAGAAATACCGTAAAGCAATACATTTGAAATAAAAAAATTATTTTAAAACGACATCATGTAGTGTAAGAGAGACAAGTAGCTTTTCAATGATTAAAATTATTTGAAATTATAATTTTGCACTGTAATGAGCTATGCCTGAACCATTGATAACAGCAGTACAAAATTAATTCGGAGGGGATGGCATGTGTCTTACTTCCATGTAAATATCTAAATAAGTAAGAGCATTAACGGAATGATAGCACATCATAATGAACCTGACAAATAAAGCTAGAAGTAAAAGAAAAATGAAATTTTCTTACCAAATAGTTTGTATAAAATCGTTTGAGGAAGACTGCAGGGGGTGCGCGTCAGTTCACTCATCGCCAATCGGCCGAAAGGTGGCGAGCTCTTGTCGGCCTCCCCTTCTGAACAAACCAATGAACTCGCCCAGCGGTTTGGACGAAATCTGGCCACTGTGTGTCGGCCACCATATCCTGCACGACCTATACCATTTATCCACGGCGTGCCAACAGGGGCACTTTATTAACTGAACCGCTGGCGGCGTGGTAGGGAGAGATGGCTCGCCATTGGTGTTACCTGGCCAACAGCGTCACGTCCCATCTGGTGAGTCAAACGTTAAGAATCGCAACTAATTTTAAATGCAGTGAAATGCTCGCATCTTCTGTTTTTTCTAAAGTAATAATCAAGAAATACACTCATTCTCATAAATTAAGGATAACGCTGATACATGGTGAAACCACGCTCTGGTGGGCGGTTTTCGGGTTTAAATCGCCTCGAGGTATGACTATGGAATGCATTTGAGCTGTGGTCGTCGCACGGTGGCGCTGGCAGCAGTCCACATACCCAGAGATGTGTTGGTGCATGCCAGAATACGGTGCAGCGAGTAAGTGTGCAGACGTTTTCAGACATGCTAACGGTGACTGTGTTTTGAAAATGGCTCAAAGAACGTATATTGATGATATTATGAGGGGTAGAACACTAGGGCGACTGGAGGCTGGTCAAACACAGCAGGTTAAAGCACGGGCCCTCTATGTGATACAAAGTGTGATCTCAAAATTATGGCAACGATTCCAGCAGACAGGGCATGAATGAACAACTTAAAGTGAAACGCATTTTGGAGTTGAACCATGCAGGTGGTTAATGACATCGGAAAACACGAATTTAACAAGAGAATGGCGAGCTTTAGTGTAGAAAGGGATTAGGTCAGAACAAAACACGTTGTTCCTTTTAAAGTAAATACTGCCGGGTCCGAGGGTAAATGGCTGCATGGCATGAACAGGGCTAGGCTGCGAACCAGTAAGAAAAATAAAATTCAAATGTAGCGTGATATTCATTGGCAGAAGCCATGTTGGACGACAGAGATGGGGAATTCCCCATTATATAAAAGCGTTTTAAGAACTAAAATGGCTTGCTCTCCCTCTCATCTTGCAGCAGACAGCACAAGTGTGTGGAAAATAGCGAGATCATTCAGAGCTTTGCTTTCTGCGATGTGAGGACGATACATTTCATGTACCATAGCGACAGATAGCAAAGAGGCAGTTAATTATTCCTGCGGTAAATTTTGTGGGCAAAGAAATTGTGCATATAACTCCAACCCTTAGCGAATGTGCAGTACCCATTATCTCGACAAGTGACAGATTAACGTTCTATGGAACGCAGGAAAGTTGAGACTGAGAGAAATCAGTTAAGGCCAGAATAGGGTATTATCGTTTCAGATCCAGCACAGAGACAACGCCATTGCAGATGCTGCTTGTTAATGTACCATCACGCATTAGGTCACAGTAAATGTTGAGTCTAGATTTTGCTCACTTCAACTTGCGTGTACTTTGACCACTGAATATCAAAAGCTTGGGTACTAACCCACCCTCAAATTCTGTACATGAGAGTTTTTTCATTGGTTCAAAAAGTAGAATTACTCTCCATGAACTCAGTACATTGACCAGCTACGACAATATACTGTAGATGTAAATGAGATGACGAAGATTGTTGATCATTCTTTCCTGTGATGAAAATTTTTCCATGTGTGTAGAGATAACTATCTTAATAATTGTCAGTTCAATATATCCAAGATTTAGATATTTTGTTATTGAGTGTCAAAAGTAATTGAACATGATTGTTGTGTATCACTTGATCCTTGAAAGCATAGTTGATAAATTACATGTAGAATAAAAAAAAGTTATATTTGTTTTGTCGTTCTAGAATAGATCGTACACTTTCACTTTTATTAGTTCATGCATTCCAGTTACGTGACAGCACCATTTTCAATGATCTGTTATTATCCACATCTGATATTAGATGCCTTACAGGGCAAGGTTCGTATGTATTTAGAATGTCTGCTTAAAACCCTTGGCTTGATAAGACAATTCAGATGTTTTGTCCATCTGTGCATTGACATGTTGACAGTCTAGACATATGTGTGGCTCCTGAAGAGGACCAGCAGCCCCTTCAGTAGTGGCAGGAGCAATAGTCTGTATGATTGAGTGATCTGGCCTTGTAACATTAACCAAAACGGCTTTGCTGTACCCGTACTGCGAACGGTTGAAGGCAAGCGGGAACTACAGCCAGAGATTTTGCTGAGGGCATGCAGCTCTACTGTATGGTTAAATGATGGTGGCGTCCTCTGGATCTCTGGGCAGGGACTACTAAGGAGGAGGATCAGGAGACAGAGAACTGGCGTTCTACGGATTGGAGAGTGGAATGACAGAGCCCTTAATCAGGCAGGTAGGTTTAAAAATTTTACAAGGGAAATGGATAGGTTAATGTCAGATATAATGGTGGTTAGTGAAGTTCTGTGACAGGAGGAACAAAACTTCTGATCAGGTGAATACCAGGTTATAAATACAAAATCAAATAACGGTGTTGCAGGAGTGGGTTCAGTAACGAATAAAAAAATATGGAACATGGAACAGCTACTATGCACAGCATAATGAATGGATTATTGTAGCCAAAATAGACACAAAGCCCACGCCTACCTCAGTAGTACAAGTTTGTATGCTGACTTGCCCCACAGATGATGAAGAGATTGAAGAAATGTATGAAGCGATGAAAGAAATTATTCAGATAGTTGAGGGAGAGGGAAATTTAGTAGTGGCGAGGAATGTTCAGACTAAAAATTGTAGCCGGCCGATGTGGCCGTGCGGTTAAAGGCGCTTCAGTCTGGAACCGCGTGACCGCTATGGTCGCAGGTTCGAATCCTGCCTCGGGCATGGATGTGTGTGATGTCCTTAGTTAGGTTTAATTAGTTCTAAGTTCTAGGCGACTAATGACCTCAGAAGTTAAGTCGCATAGTGCTCAGAGCCATTTGAACCATTTGAACTAAAAATTGTAAGGTGCTTGATTCAAACGAACTCAATGTGGAGCTCCGGAAAAAGCTCGCTTAGAAGTACATAGAACTCTGCATCAGGTAAAGAAGAGGGCACAAGAGGAAGACATTCCGATGTCTAAAATATATTCTAATCGGGAGTATAATTTTGTTACTGAAATGCCAGAACAGCTATGTACAGCTTGTGTCACCTATACATGTGCATACTCTTCGCCTTTCAGCTGCTACGGCAACGAATCTAAAATACATTACATATACCACAGGTGTGGACCATATGTCACTGTATTGTTACTTTAAATTATCATTGTTCATGTAGTAGACATATGATTTTTAAATCTCTTATTCGTAATTTGATTTTTATGTTTTCCATGGTAGTTTATGAAGATCAGTTCGTAAGTAAAAACTTTGTGATGGTGTCAGAAAAAAAATAAAGTGATCTATGATCACTTTGGATTGTAAATTAAATATGACATTATAGCTCTTGTTCGAGCATCTTCAGTCCACTTCATCAGTGGTTATTCCAAAGTAAAGCAGCGTATGAGAACCATTGGCTCTTCTACCGGTCGAGCAAGTTACAGAGTTCGGGCGTGGGAATTAATAGTCATTCCCTCGACCTTTTCTGGGCATAAGTATCACTGGGCGCAAATTTCACTGGGTCACTTTAAGGGACACTGTCAGAATATTGCAGAAGGTATCGAAAGGAGATGGTGTAGAAAGTGAGTCAGTGTGTAGGAGATAATGGAATTGTGATAGAGCTGAATCTTGGTACAGAATTGAAATTGTTTGATTACTTCCATTAGCAGAATGTGTGTTAACTGCGATCGTACCTAACGGTTACTCCTGAGTGTAGTTGCTTTTTTAAACAGTTAACATTCCAGAAAACCAATTGTGTCTTTACCTGTGGTTGTTCGTACTTCAGATACTTAGGCTATTCACGGCTCTGTTTAAAAAGAATAACTCGATGTAGTCATAGGGCCGCCCTGCTTTAATGCCTCCCAATTAGTTCGCTGCAAATAATAACCTGTAGCTGTGATCTTACAGACAAATAGCCTCTTCAATGGGTAGAACTGCAAGTTAATAAAATACGCAGAAATACAAAATAAAAGTTAAAGGAATGATTTAATAACAAGGATTCTATTGTAACCGATGTAGACGACAGAGGGTTATGTTCAACAATGTTTATTCAAGAATGAACATTCATATAAACGGGACGTAGTCCTACGATATTTAGTTAAAACAGACAGAAAATGCCCTTATAAAATGCAATGAAGTTAGTTTGAGAGCTTTACGAGAATGGTAGCAAAATTCCCAATTGAAGAGTCATCAAAGATATGCGAAAAGTATCCCCATTTCGTGATCACAATGCATGAAATATTCACCAGCTCAAAATAGTTCGGGGTCCAAAATGATTTTTCACAAATTCACACACGCGATACAAAGAATAGTAACTCATACTCTGTCTAGCCTGAGTTCCATAATACAAGCGGAAAAAGTTAATCCTACACTGGAGCACATATAGACCTTTCGAAATATGTCACTTCTGAAGTTGTATGTTAGCGGCCATTCACTGACACGAAGACCAAATCATGTGCGTCACTGGAGACAGGATTTCCCTCTTCCAGCAATCGTGTGAAAGTGTCCAGAATCGTTCCCTTGAGCTCTTCACTCAAAAAATCCTAGTCGGAGCTTCAGTCTCGTGTTACACTACTGCGCGCTTTTGCAATGGCTGGCCATCCCCAACAAAAATAAATCGTTCTTAAGTTTCATAAACATGACGTCATTCAACCTGAGGACTCCCCAAACTAAACTAACATATTGCAATATCTAAATAAAGAAATCTTATAAGTATTCGGTCACACTCAGATCATTCACAATAATTGCAAGTGAAGGCTTGTTTGCAAATAAATTAACTACTATTCTTGTACAAGGGCGCACGTTTTAAACGACAATGAACTGTCGTTAAATTTTGTTTAAACAATTATTTATGTCTTCTTGAGAGGTGCCAATTTTAGTTATCATTTTGATGGTTTTTTTTTATTCTATCGTAAGACTAGAGCCGTTCGCTGGGTGCCGATCTTTCAATTTGACGCCACTTGGACGACCTGTAGTCGATGAGGATGATACGATGATGATAAGCACAGCACAACACCCAATCCATGGGCGGAGAAAATTCCCTGACCCAGCCAGGAATCGAACCCGGGCCCAGAGGGCTGACAATCCGTCACGCTGTCCATTCACCTACTGGGGGCGGACGATGGTGGTGTCTGCTAACACATGCGATTGGCCCTAGAGCACAGTTTTTAAAAGCACCTGTAATCAACATTTAAATAAAATTACTCGCAAATAATAAATTGTTCATTAAATAAATACACAAGTAAGACAAATATGAGGTACTCATGCAGTAATAATTTGCTGAGTAGTGGTGGAGGATACGATGTTCTGACATTTGCGTAATGAAAAGATATAGAAAACGTAAGTCAATAAATAAAATAGATACAGATGAGTAGCTTTCAGTGAGGTTCACTATTGGGCTATGCTGTCAAATGAGATATCGTTTGTTGAAATTGACGGGAACGTTTAAAAGCTGTTAATTTATAGGTTCATTGTGCAAATATTTAGCCACTGTAATATTAACTTTTTGTTTTAAAGATATTGAAATTATCGTTCTGCCACTGCTTGTGCCTCATGTATCTGGGATCGTTGATGTATTCAGATTCGCATTAATATTTGATCGTAAATTATTATAGACTTTTGAAGAGCTGTAAAAAGCCAACTTTCACCTTCTCTAGCACCCCGCCATTTCTTGAAGCATCTGTTACATGAAGGCCATGCGATCAGCAGTCGTCCCAATTCCCAGATTTGGGATTTACCCATCTCTGGCAGCGCTGCTTATTTTTGAGCCTGCACACGCCTGTAACGGTCACCCTGCTGCGACGAGCCCTGAGCTGTGGGCTCGCTAGCGTTCGGCCGTAAAACAAACTCATCTTACATCGTTCCAATACTGTGCGGCCAGTTAGGTCGCCTTTATACTCACGGAGTCACATAATCTATCTGTGTAATGAGGATGACCAATGAGAAAGCTCTCACTGTCGGAGCTGTGGAGCTTATAGAGTACGGAGAGAGTGAAACTAGGGGGTGGAACCCACCAGTGAGTTGAAAACAGATGTCTGGGGCAGAACGTCCTCGCACCAGCAGCGTTAGGCGGATAGAGAGACCGCGTAGGATTACGCCCACGGTCGCACCCACCACATGTGAGGATCGCAACGGTCCCCAGTAGGGGTGCGGGGGGGGGGGGGGGTGCGGTTGGGACGTCCGCCCCCTCCCCTGTGTCCACAGGGATGGCTTGCTTCTCTCCCAGTAGCACCTACCGCTGAGCCCAGCCCAACTTCGACACAAATGATTAAACAACCAGCCCCAAGTCTTATACATCCTTTCCTTCGTTCGTATTCATACTGTCCACTGTTACGCTTTTTCCTTACGGATGTACCTCTCATCCAAAGTTATTCTATTTTAGTTAGTGTCAACAGTCTTCTGACTTTATCATGACGGAAAAGACTGCTTCATATATATATATATATATATATATATATATATATATATATATATATATATTAAAATCAACTAATTTAATGATGTTAGAGCCAAATCTTCAGGGCTACATATTTATTTCATAATTTAGTTCAAGCGATAAGCAGTATATCACTCAACATTCTCTGTCCCATTCAGTTTTAAATGTCTAACCGTCAGGATGTCGGTAGACATTTTAACATACGGCTGAATGATGTTCGCTGCATTATAGCGTAGGTTAACTTATCCCTGAAGATGTGGCTCTAACGCTACGAAACTGGGTGGTTCAGAAATACATATTTACCACATAGCTGAAGTGGTCTTTCTTATAATCATCTTCTGACTGGTTTGATGAGACGTACTGTGAATTCCTTAACTATGCCAACCTCTTCCTCTCGAAGTGGCTGTTACACCGACCGTCCTCAATTATTTGCTAGATATAGTTTATCTTTCTCTATAGATTTGCCCGTCGCAGCACCCTCTAGTACCACCCTTTCTCTTTTTCTTCTCAATGCCTTCCATACGTTCCTCTCACCACCGATTTTGCAGAAAACATCCTTAATTCTTATCTTACCAGTCCACCTAATTTTGGACATCCTTCTAAAGCATTACATATTTTGCCGATTTCTCACAGTCCATGACTCCCTTCCATACAATCCTATGCTCGAAACATAGAAAGGATCAATCAACTACAACGAAACACATGAAAAAGGTAAGTTCATACATTTATCCCTATTGTGAGGCAAGATGGCCAGTGTCTTTATGGAAAAACGCAAGCAAATCGATGACCACGGATGTCTCTCTTCATGGCTCCAATATATATATATATATATATATATATATATATATATATATATATATATATATATATATATATATATATATAGGGCTATTACAAATGATTGAAGCGATTTCATAAATTCACTGTAGCTCCATTCATTGACATATGGTCACGACACACTACAGATACGTAGAAAAACTCATAAAGTTTTGTTCGGCTGAAGCCGCACTTCAGGTTTCTGCCGCCAGAGCGCTCGAGAGCGCAGTGAGACAAAATGGCGACAGGAGCCGAGAAAGCTTATGTCGTGCTTGAAATGCACTCACATCAGTCAGTCATAATAGTGCAACGACACTTCAGGACGAAGTTCAACAAAGATCCACCAACTGCTAACTCCATTCGGCGATGGTATGCGCAGTTTAAAGCTTCTGGATGCCTCTGTAAGGGGAAATCAACGGGTCGGCCTGCAGTAAGCAGCCCGCATCTCGTGGTCGTGCGGTAGCGTTCTCGCTTCCCACGCCCGGGTTCCTGGGTTCGATTCCCGGCGGGGTCAGGGATTTTCTCTGCCTCGTGATGGCTGGGTGTTGTGTGCTGTCCTTAGGTTAGTTAGGTTTAAGTAGTTCTAAGTTTTAGGGGACTTATGACCACAGCAGTTAAGTCCCATAGTGCTCAGAGCCATTTGAACCATTTTTTTTTTTTTTTTTTTTTGCAGTGAGCGAAGAAACGGTTGAACGCGTGCGGGCAAGTTTCACGCATAGTGATGTGAAAGATTCAGTGTTTAAACCTCCTCTACCAAGAAACGTGCCAGAACTGCGAGCTCGCATCAACAATGCTTTCGAACTCATTGATGGGGACATGCTGCGCCGAGTGTGGGAGGAACTTGATTATCAGCTTGATGTCTGCCAAATCACTAAAGGGGCACATATCGAACATTTGTGGATGCCTAAAAAAACTTTTTGAGTTTTTGCATGTGTGTGCAAAGCATTGTGAAAATATCTCAAATAATAAAGTTATTGTAGAGCTGTGAAATCGCTTCAATCATTTGTAATAACCCTGTATATATATATATATATATATATATATATATATATATATATATATATATATATATATATATATATGGAAATCGCATGGGGAAGAAATCGATGCTGTAGTGAGGATTAGTGAGGGAAAACATCCGCCTTCAAAGATGTCGATTCAGCTTCCCTTCATTCGGATTATGTATATTTATTTGCATACCCATTTGCGACAGCTCGCTGGTCGAATTTGATATCTATCTTCTACATGGGAAGTATTTAGGTTTCACTGACAACCTCGAGAGTGAGTGTCTCAGCTAGTCGACGCCTAGGGCGTGGTGAGGCCACGTGAGCAGGTTTTATTGAAAGGAAGGATGGCAGCTGCAAGGTGGCGGTTGTAAAGGGTTATTAGCATGGGAGTAGCTGTACTAAGGCTGTCAGCCTGTTGCGGTCAGCTGTGTAGTCCTAAGTAGTGCAATGCATGTTGTTGTGAGATAGTGGGCCCTGAGCGGTTTTGCGCGTGAACTGCTTGTTATTGTATGTTGCAGCGGGCAGGCAGTGATGAGCCGGAAGAGACCAGTTTGAAGTCGTTGGTGTAAGACAAGCTGTGGTCTGATAATTCAGTTGTCCCTCAGGTGCAGAGAAGAAGTGCGTGACAATGTTATTGGTAGTGAAAGCGGCTGCAGTATTAGTTTTGAGCGAACGAGCTATGTTTTTTGAACAGATTTTGACAAGCATGTGTGGCTTCTGTCTAGGCATGCGCTCAGTGATCCTACGTGTATAGCTAGAGGCAGTGTGACTGATTAGGTTGACTGATGACCCACGTAGCAGAGTGTCGATTAGGCTGACGCCAATATTCAGCATCGTTACGATCATGTCCAACATTTAACCCGTGATCGGAAGTTACTAAATCATTCTTTTGATGCAACAAAGAGATGGGAAATATTTATTTACTTCGTTAATATTACCGAGCCTAATGTGACTGTATTAAGTGTAGCCGTGGCTACATGTTCTGTAAATCAACGGGAGGGTTTCTATAGTAAACCAGTAGTTTATTCTAAATTTTAAATTTCTCTGCCTTGGTCAAATTGTAGGGCGTTTAAAATCAGTTGCGACTTTTGACAGTTTAGTACGGAGTGAGTGGATGGAAGCATAGCTACCAGCGTGTGCTGAGCGCGTCAGCAAGTGGTCACAGGATAACGCCCGGCCCACTGGACGCGGAACCTACGAGTCTCGCTTGTTCGTGTGAAAAGCAAGCCACACGGGACACAAAATCTGCGATCTTTCTCAAGCGATTTTAGAGAAACTATTCTGTCATAAACTCTACTTCTCGTACATCTGGTATCTTATTTCGTCAGCTTTATGAAGAACTGCCTATCATATCGCTAATGGCCATAGTTACTCTGGTATTTCGATAACAGGTAAACTACAGCAGCCGTACGGTGTGGCCGCATGGTTTGAGGAACCATGTCACGGATTGCGCGGCCCCTCCCGCCAGAGGTTCGAGACCTCCCTCGGGCATGGGTATGTGTGTTGTTCTTAGCATAAGTTCGTTTAAGTTAGTTTAAGCAGTGTGTAAGTTTTGGGATCCATGACATCAGCAGTTTGGTCCGTTAGGAATTCATACACATTTGAACATTTAAACTACTGCAAGAGATTCTTAAATTTTTCTGTGATCAATAAGGCTCGCTATGAATTTGCGTTTTGTCATATCACAGGTTACTACGTATGGGATGAAGATAACATGTTGGATTATTCTTTAAACTTGGCAGGATATCGCTAACTGTCCCCAGTCTCGTGGAAATGGAACATATATAAACGCATGGGCAGTGAAGAAAACAGAATGAAAAATTCTCAAATTCCTCGTATCTTATGAACGGACTGAGATACTATAGCAGGTTTTGGCAAATTATAACACTCAAAGAGGAGAGTATTTTACCATATGATTAATATGTGAAGCTTCCGATTTCTAGCAACTTCAGATTTTTTCATGAAATAACATAATTTTTAAGGAATATTGATAGTTGGTGAAGCTAGAATTTCTGTGGGTTTTGCAAAAACATAAGTGCAGGTGCTACATATTGATTTTTGTACTGAGAAAGTGCTTTTTCATAAACTAAAGACCTTCTGGTCGTTAGTACCTAGTTTAATATTATGCCGTTTCAGGATTCTTTCGAAATTTCTCTTCCCACTGCATTAGAAGTATTGGTGATACATTGCTGTTTTTTGGCAAGAGAAGCAAATTTTAACATGGCAAGGAGAGAAGTTACATAATGCGACAGTTATTCTTGAATCCCCCTCCACAACTGCCTTCTTGGTATGGCTGACAACTCGAAACCAGTACTATGTTGTAACATTTGCCACGGCTTCTATGAATCGTAAATTTACTTTCAAAACCTTTTCTTAAGAATTTACTTTATTTACTAGCGATTCATCAAGAACATTGACACATTTAATCACACTATGTGGGCGTGGAAGTAGTTTCCAGTGCGTAGCTGATGAAAACAATAAATTTCTTTCAACAAACGGAAATTTTATTCCTAAAAGCCCTTTTTTCCTTTTTTAAAACAGATTTAAAATTATAATCAGAAAGCACCCTCTAAATATAAAGTTAAAATTTATTCAGAGGCAGAAAGAACAAATTTTGACAGTATGAGCTTTCGGGCTGAGAACCTTGCCACTGCCTTATGACACGGCCGAAGTCACTACCGCTCACAACAACCTCTGAAAGACTACACTGGTGCAAATCTGCAACACACCAGATTACTTTAAACTAAAAATTTTAACAACTCACACAAGCACATAAACTATGCAACCCATAGGAGGGATGGAAATAGTACAATACAGTAACATTAAAACAAATTAACTTGCCACCAAAGGTGCACTTGATTTAAGAAAAAAAAACTCTTACGGTGGAAGGTGGCAAGTTTATATAAAAATGACCATTTAAATAAAAACCCACGAAATGCAGTCTTACATAAAATATACAAACATGCTCTACTTTACACATATACTGCTTCTCAGGATGATACGCAGGATAAAAACATATTTCAGGAATTCAGTCGTTACACTTCAAGCAATAAATTCGTTAACACCGAATCCGACAAACATGACAGAGGCAACTATTAATATACGGCAGACAGACAGACAGACACTAACTGCCTAACAAATGCGGACGAGAGACAGACGAACAAGCTGGGGACGAGAGACTGACCAAGAAAACAAGTAGAATTTAACAAGTAAGTGAAACAACATATCACGAATCACTTAACTTTTAATGAACTGCCATGTCTGGCGAAGACCGGGCGCAGCGCCCCAAAACGCTCTCATGAACCGTCCACTGCCAGCCGCTTCAACGAACGCAGGAAGACGCGCCGAACTCCCGTCTCACGGCGTCGCAGCTCGCACTGGCCAGATCGATGTCGTAGGTTGACTCCTGTTGCTCTCGTGTCGGCCACGAAGCCACTACCCCTCGCTATAAGACGGGGCCCAACGACTCACGTTCCGACCTCACATGCGCCGACACTCAAGACGGACAAGTCATCTTGTGTCTCAGTGCGCGACTGACCAACCGATCGATCCAAAGGCCAATGACCATTGCCTGAACGAACTCGAGCAGACTGGCGGCCTAACAAATACTGGCACTCTTGACGACAGACAGACGTTGACTGCCCCACACTGACCCGGCTGACCAACTGACCTCCTGGCGAGTTTTTCCTTTTTTTTTCTTTATTGTTATTTTTAAACCTGTTACAGGCAGGCCATCAGCGGCTAGTACGCCGCTCTTTGGCCACAGAGAATACAAAAGATACATATGAAGATAATTAGAGTAAAAAATACGGTGGACATATAAACGGAGACATACAGTTTTAAAATACATGGAGCCGTTCACAGGCGTAGAGTCCGATATAAAATTTGTTCAGACATGTGGACACACGCAGAGACGAAAATTGTCACACGCGAACGAAGGAGCACACAACGAATAACACTGGAACACTTGAGCACAAACGACATCACACACAGAAGCACGAGGCGCCGATCTCCAGTGCGCGAATATTCACTGAGCACGTACGAGTCCGTGGGCCTTCTTAGAGAGGAGGAGGAGGGTGGGAGAAGGAGAGGGGAGGGCATAGATGCCAAGGGCAGGGGAGATAGGGGAGAGGAAGGAAGGGTGGAGGGGAGTGGGGAAAGAGGGGTGGAGGAAGGGGGGATGGAGGGAAAAGGAGAGAGAAGGGAGGGAGGGTGCCCAAAGGAAGAAGCACAGGAAGGGGGAGGGGAGGATCAAAGTTGGTAGAAGGGGTAGATGGAGGGCAGGAGGGCATCATCAGGGAGGGGAGCTGGCGGAAGCCACCTTGGTAAGGAGGGTGGAGAGATGGAGAGCAGGTGGGACGTGGGAATACAGGCGCAGCAGCGGGCAGGGGTGGGAGAGGTTGGGGGATACAAGCGGGTGAGGAGGATCGAGTTTTCCGGGAAGTGTAGAGGATCCGTATCTGTTCGAGGAAAAGGAGGAGGTGCGGGAACGGATTGAGCTCGTACAAGATCCACGTGGGGGAGGGGAGACGGATATGATAGGCGAGGCAGAGAGTATGGCATTCAAGGATCTGAAGGGATTTGTAAAAGGTAGGGGGGGGGGCGATATCCAGGCGGGATGGGCGTAACAGAGGATAGGGCGGATGAGAGATTTATAGGTGTGGAGTATGGTGGAGGGGTCCAGACCCCACGTACGGCCGGAAAGGAGCTTGAGGAGATGGAGTAAGGATCATGCCTTGGCTTGGTTTATCTGGAGATGGGGGGTCCAGGAGAGGCGACGGTCAAGTGTGACGCCAAGGTACTTAAGGGTGGGGGTGAGGGCGATAGGATGGCCGTAGATGGTTAGATAGAAATCAAGGAGGCGGAAGGAAGGGGTGGTTTTGCCTACAATGATCGCCTGGGTTTTAGAGGGATTGACCTTAAGCAACCACTGGTGGCACCAAGCGGTGAACCGGTCAAGATGGGATTGGAGAAGGTGTTTTGAGCGCTGCAGGGTGGGGGCAAGGGGAAGGAAGGCGGTATCATCTGCAAACTTGAGAAGGTGGAGTGGATGGGGGGGGGGGGTGACGGCGGCAGCATGTACACCGTATACAAAAGGTACAGAAGGTTTGAGAGGACGGAGCCTTGGGGCACACCAGCGGAGGGAAAATGGGTGTAGGAATACGTGTTATTTATGGTGACGTAGGAAGGACGTTGGGAGAGAAAGGAGCCAATCAGACGGACGTAGTTGATGGGAAGGGCGAAGGTTTGGAGCTTCAAGAGGAGACCGGAATGCCATACGCGGTCATAGGCATGTTCGAGGTCCAGGGAGAGGAAGATAGCGGAGCGACGGGAATTAAGCTGTTCGGAATGGAGATGAGTGAGGTGAAGGAGAAGGTCATCAAAAGAGAAGGACGGCCAAAAGCCACACTGGGTAACGGGAAGGAGGCGGTGCTGGTGGAGATGCTGGTGGAGGCGGCGGGTGAGGATGGATTCCAGGACCTTGCTGAAGACCGAGGTAAGGCTGATGGGAGTAGGAGGAGACAGCGGATGGCGGTTTACCGGTTTTAAGGAACATCAGGATACGGGAGGTTTTCCACAGCGGTAGTAGCCAGTGGACAGGCCTACGTTGTAGAGCCTGGCCAGGGTGGAAAGGAAAGAGACAGGAGCTTCACAAAGGTGGCAGTAGGTGATACGATCATGACCAGGAGCGGTGTTGTGTTTCGTGCAGAGTGTAGCAATGAGATCCTGTGTAGTGATAGGGGCATTGAGTCCTGTGTGTGCAATGTTGTCTAAGTAATGGAAACCAGGTGCGAGGGGAGGGACAGAGGTGTCAGTTCGATCGCGGACATCTGGGAAGAGGGAGTAATTGAACTGGGTCAGGAATGGTAAAGAGATCGGAGAGGTAGGAGGCAAAGTGATTGGCCTTACTAAGGGTGTCAGGGGAGGGGTGATCATCATGGAGAAGAGGATAGTAGGGAGAGGGTTTAGTTTCGGTAAGGCGACAGAAGGCTGACCAGAACTTGGACGAGTTTATAGGTAGGGTAGCATTTAAACGAGTGCATGTCTGTCGCCAGTCCCGGCGTTTCTTAGCCACGAGCAAGTTTCGAATGTGTCGCTGGAGTTGCCATTGGCGTCGCAGTGTGTCTGGGTCATGCGTGTAGAGGAAGGCATGGTAGAGACGGCGGGATTTCTGGAGGAGGAGGACGGCCAGTGGGCGTATGATAGTATGGTGGGGGTGGATGGCTACAGTAGGGACATGGGCCTCCATTGCCTCAGACAAGGTTTGCTGGAGAAAGGAGGCGGCATGGGTAACATCGTCAGGGTGTTGGTAGGTGAAGGGGTGGTTATCGACCTGGGTGGAGAGGGTATCCCGGTAGGCATTCCAGTCGGCAGGGATAATCATGGACGTACTTCAGGAGAGGGTCAGTACGAGGGTCGGGGCGGAGGCGACGACCATCTGACATGGTGAGGAGGACAGGGAGATGGTCGCTACTAATGGAGTCCAGGACATCCACCGCTATGCGGCCAAGGAGGTTAGGGGAGGAGAGGATGACATCAGGAGTGGAGTTGGATTCAGGGCAGGTGTGCTGGGGAATGGGGACAAGATCGCCTTGGAGGGAGGAGAGGAACCGATGCCACTGACGTAACTGGGTGGCGGAACGGCTATGGATGTTGAGGTCGGCGGCGATCACATAGGAGGAGAAGGTATGGTCAACTTGGGAGAGGAAGTCGAAAGGAATAGGGGCGTTAGGGCAGACATAGATGGTGGCACAGGTGACAGTAATGCTGGGGGAGAAGAGACTAAGGCTCAGGTGGACGGTGGGGTCGAGAAGGAGAGGTTGGAGCAGAACTGGGATCTGGCGGTGGTGACCAATGGCAACTCTGCCACGTGCTATCAGGAGGGGATTATCGGAGTGGTGAAGGAGGTAGGGCGAAGTGTGGATGGTGTGGTGGGGTTGGAGGAAGGTTTCATTTAGGAGGGAGGCATCCATGTGGTGGGTGGCAAGAGTGTGCAGGAAGAGGGTCTTGTTGGCGGGAAGGGAGCAGATGTTGTTAAACAGGAAACGGTGCCGTTGTGCCATGACAAGGATTTAAACGAGGGTGTCAAGACAGGAAAAGGTGAAATGGGCCTGGTTGTGGGAGTAGGTGGCATACATTTTTAGGTGGAAGATGGAACGGGTGGCGAGGGATATCTGTTGGAGGGTGTGGGGCGCTGGAAAGGGTGAACATTTTGGAGGACGATGGTGAGGAATCTGTTGATATCCTCAGCGGTCGGGGGGGGGGGCGTGGGAATTGGCAGAAGGGGTGGGGGCGTCCAGAGGGATGATAGGGATGGTGAGTTCTGGAATGGTAGGAGGGGGTCAGGCCTTACATTTCTGGGAGTACGTAGGATGAGGGAGGTTACAGGTGTTACAGGAGGGAGGGGACTGGAGGTTGGGGCACTGCCGTAGGATGTGTGCTTGCTTGCAGTGCGGACAGGTGGGGGCCTCGCGGCACTCAGATGTTGGGTGTGTGTTATACTGCAAGCACCTCTGGCACGGGGTGATTGAGGAAGGGAACGGGAGGGGTCAACTTGGTAGCGTTGGTTAAAGAGAAGGGCACCCTCCTTCAGGAGATGGTCTATGGAGGGGGTGTGTTTGGTAAAAACCCGCATAAGGTGGGTGGGGCCAGCTGAGTTGTGTATGCGGCGAACTGCAAGCACCTCCAGATGGGGATGTGCCTTGAGCTCCACCACCACCTCCTCCTCCAGACTAAGCCGAGTGATCACAGTGGTGAGGGTCAGTGGGCGATGTGGGGGTTGGGGTTGATGGGAGGGAGGTGGGGATGGAGCAGGGCTGAGGGAGGCATTAGGGCCAAAGCGGGTGATGGGGATGCGGGTAAGGATATCGGTGTGAAGGGTAGGGTTGGATGAGGAGATAAGGACGGTGTCAAGGCGAGGCATGAGATGGGGGCACCGGGAAAATGCTGGCGAATGAAGAGGGTGAGGTTCCGGGCCTCAAGAATGGAGGGCTCAGGACGGGAGAGGAGGCAGTGGTAGGAGGAGGGGGAGGAGGTGGAGGAGGAGGGGGCAGGGACAGGCAGGGAAAGGGGGATGAGGCGGAGCCTTTTTAGGTGCAGAAGAGGCAGGAGTGCCACTGGGGCGTTTGACGGGGGCAGAGGAGGTGTGGGGTACAGGAGCAACAGGAAGGTGGCGTGGAGTGGCAGGTCCCAGTGCTGGCGTCGGCGCCAGATGGTGAGGGCGAAAGCAATTGCGATGGCGATGAGGGAGACGACGAAGCTGAGAGTGAAGCGTGGGCTGTGGCCCTTAGGGCCACCACCATAGTGGGGCCCATGGAAACGGAATCAGCAGAGGGAGGGAGTGGAGTGAAGGGATCAGCAGAGACACGGGAGGGAGGAGCTGGGGATGGGGCAACAAAAAGTGAGGGGAGAGTGAGGAGTGGGGGGATGGACTGAGGGGAGGGGGTGATTGGGCACACCATGTGATAGTGGTGGCAGTGGCGGAGGGAGATGTGTAGATGATGGCAGTGGTGGTGGCTGTAGTAGTGGTGGTGGGGGTTGACATTGTGACAAGGGGAAAGACACAGGACAGGACAAAAAGACAGAAGCAAACGAGGGACAGGCAAGGCGACGAAAAACAGAGGAAAAGGGATGTAGAACGATGAAGAAGACTGGGCCGAAGCCCCACTCTGCTGCTGGTGCTGGGGGGGGGGGGGACGACCCGACTGGCTGGCTGGTGGGGACGCAGCTGCTGCTGCTGCTGCTGCTGCTGCTGCCGCTGGCTGGCTGGCTCGCTGAGACCGCTGCTGGCTGGGACTACTGCTGGCTGCTGGCTGCTCGCTGCTGGCTACTGGCTGCTAGGCAGGACCGCTGCTGGCTGCTGTCTGCTGGCTGGACCGCTGCAGGCTAGCTGACTGGCTGGCTGGCACATGCAAAAACCTATCGCTTCGATTAGTGCCGGAATGGCGCAATCGAGGGGCGGTATTATATCGAATTACCGCCGGAGATGCTCCTGGCGAGCTCATACCGCCCTTAAATGCACGTGAAAAGGCAACCTTTCCCCTTTTCCATCAGAGGGAGACACTAAAGGTGTGATTGCCACAGCGGCGCCACAGCGACTGCTTTAAATACGCGCTGCGGCGCGCTCTTCAAAACAGCAAAATTTTACCACGGTTGTTGGTGTCTCCCTCTGGTGGGAAAGGGGAAAGGTAGCCTGTTCACGTGCATTTACGGGGCGCTATGAGCTCGCTAGAGGCGAGTCTAGTCAGGGAGTTGGTCAGCCAAGTCAGTATGGGTCTAGCTCTCGTCCGCATTGGTGAGGCAGTTAGTGTCTGTCTGTAGTCCGGAATGCTAGTATGTGTTAGGCCGCCAGTCTGGTCGAGTTTGTTCAGGCGATGGTCATTGGCGGTTGGATCGATCAATTGGTCGGTCGCGCACTGAGACGCTAGATGACTTGTCCGTCTTGAGCGTCGGCGCATGTGAGGTCGGAAAGTGAGTCCTTGGGCCCCGTCTTATAGCGAAGGGTAGTAGCTTCGTGGCCGACACGAGAGCAACGGGAGTCAACCTACGACATCGATCTGGCCACTGCGAGCTGCGACGCCGTGAGACGGGAGATCGGCGCGTCTTCCTGCGTCCGTTGAAGCGGCTGGCAGTGGACAGTTCATCAGAGCGTTTTGGGGCGCTGCGCCAGGTCTTCGCCAGACATCGCAGTTTATTAGAAGTTAAGTGATTCGTGATACTTGTCTCATTTAGTTGTTAAATTCTACTTGTTTTCTTGGTCAGTCTCTCGTCCTCAGCCTGCTCGTCTGTCTTTCGTCCACATTTGTTAGGCAGTTAGAGTCTGTCGGTCTGTGTCGGTCTGCCGTACGTTAATAGCTGCCTCTGTCATGTTTGTCGGATTCGGTGTTAACAAATTTATTGCTTGAAGTCTAACGTCCAAATTCTTAAAATATGTTTTTATCTTGCCTATCATCTTGAGAGGAGGTATATGTGTAATGTAGAGCATGTTTGTATATTTTATGTAAGACTGCATTTCGTGGGTTTTTATTTAAATGGTAAAGCTACCATTTAAATAAAAACCCACGAAATGTGGGCAGCTTTACTGTATGATTAAATGATGATGGCGTCCTCTTGGGTAAAATATTCCGGAGGTAAAATAGTCTCCCATTCGGATCTCCGGGCGGGGACTACTCAAGAGGACGTCGTTATCAGGAGAAAGAAAACTGGCATTCTACGGATCGGAGCGTGGAATGTCAGATCCCTTAATCGGGCAGGTAGGTTAGAAAATTTAAAAAGGGAAATGGATAAGTTAAAGTTAGATATAGTGGGAATTACTGAAGTTCGGTGTCAGGAGGAACAAGACTTTTGGTCAGGTGATTACAGGGTTATAAATACAAAATCAAATAGGGGTAATGCAGGAGTAGGTTTAATAATGAATAAAAAAATAGGAGTGCGGGTTAGCTACTACAAACAGCATAGTGAACGCATTATTGTGGCCAAGATAGACACAAAGCCCATGCCTACTACAGTAGCACAAGTTTATAGGCCAACTAGCTCTGCAGATGATGAATAAATTGATGAAATGTATGACGTGATAAAAGAAATTATTCAGGTAGTGAAGGGAGACGAAAATTTAATAGTCGTGGGTGACTGGAATTCGTCAGTAGGAAAAGGGAGAGAAGGAAACATGGTAGGTGCATATGGACTGGGGGGGAAGAAATGAAAGAGGAAGCCGCCTTGTAGAATTTTGCACAGAGCATAACTTAATCATAGCTAACACTTGGTTCAAGAATCATAAAAGAAGGTTGTATACCTGGAAGAATCCTGGAGATACTAAAAGGTATCAGATAGATTATATAATGGTAAGACAGAGATTTAGGAACCAGGTTTTAAAGTGTAAGACGTTTCCAGGGGCAGATGTGGATTCTGACCACAATCTATTTGTTATGAACTGCAGATAGAAACTGAAGAAACTGCAAAAAGGTGGGAATTTAAGGAGATGGGACCTGGATAAACTGAAAGGACCAGAGGTTGCAGGGAGTTTCAGGGAGAGCATAAGGGAACAATTGACAGGAATGGGGGAAAGAAATACAGTAGAAGAAGAATGGGTAGCTCTGAGGGATGAAGTAGTGAAGGCAGCAGAGGATCAAGTATGTAAAAAGACGAGGGCTAATAGAAATCCTTGGGTAACAGAAGAAATATTGAATTTAATTGATGAAAGGAGAAAATATAAAAATGCAGTAAATGAAGCAGGCAAAAAGGAATACAAACGTCTCAAAAATGAGATCGACAGGAAGTGCAAAATGGCTAAGCAGGGATGGCTAGAGGACAAATGTAAGGATGTAGAGGCTTGTCTCACTAGGGGTAAGATAGATACTGCCTACAGGAAAATTAAAGAGACCTTTGGAGAGAAGAAAAATGGTTCAAATGGCTCTGAGCACTATGGGACTCAACTGCTGAGGTTATTAGTCCCCTAGAACTTAGAACTAGTTAAACCTAACTAACCTAAGGACATCACAAACATCCACGCCCGAGGCAGGATTCGAACCTGCGACCGTAGCGGTCTTGCGGTTCCAGACTGCAGCGCCTTTAACCGCACGGCCACTTCGGCCGGCTGGAGAGAAGAGAACCACTTGTATGAATATCAAGAGCTCAGATGGAAACCCAGTTCTAAGCAAAGAAGGGAAGGCAGAAAGGTGGAAGGAGTATATAGATGGTCTACACAATGGCGATGTACTTGAGGACAATATTGTGGAAATGGAAGAGGATGTAGATGAAGATGAAATGGGAGATAAGATACTGCGTGAAGAGTTTGACAGAGCACTGAAAGACCTGAGCCGAAACAAGGCCCCGGGAGTAGACAACATTCCATTAGAACTACTGATGGCCTTGGGAGAGCCAGTCATGACAAAACTCTACCATCTGGTGAGCAAGATGTATGAGACAGGGGAAATACCCACAGACTTCAAGAAGAATATAATAATTCCAATCCCAAAGATAGCAGGTGTTGACAGATGTGAAAATTACCGAACTATCAGTTTAATAAGTCACAGCTGCAAAATACTAATGCGAATTCTTTACAGACGATGGAAAAACTGGTAGAAGCGGACCTCGGGGAAGATCAGTTTGGATTCCGTAGAAATGTTGGAACACGTGAAGCAATACTAACCTTACGACTTATCTTAGAAGAAAGATTAAGAAAAGGCAAACCTACGTTTCTAGCATTTGTAGACTTAGAGAAAGCTTTTGACAACGTTAACTGGAATACTCTCTTTCAAATTCTGAAGGTGGCAGGGGTAAAATACAGGTAGCGAAAGGTTATTTACAATTTGTACAGAAACCAGATGGCAGTTATAAGAGTCGAGGGGCATGAAAGGGAAGCAGTGGTTGGGAAAGGAGTGAGACAGGGTTGTAGCCTCTCCCCGATGTTATTCAATCTGTTTATTGAGCAAGCAGTAAAGGAAACAAAAGAAAAATTCGGAGTAGGTGTTAAAATTCATGGAGAAGAAGTAAAAACTTTGAAGTTCGCCGATGACATTGTAATTCTGTCAGAGACAGCAAAAGACTTGGAAGAGCAGTTGAACGGAATGGACAGTGTCTTGATAGGAGGATATAAGATGAACATCAACAAAAGCAAAACGAGGATAATGGAATGTAGTCAAATTAAATCGGGTGATGCTGAGGGGATTAGATTAGGAAATGAGACACTTAAAGTAGTAAAGGAGTTTTGCTATTTAGGGAGCAAAATAACTGATGATGGTCGAAGTAGAGGGGATATAAATTGTAGACTGGCAATGGCAAGGAAATCGTTTCTGAAGAAGAGAAATTTGTTAACATCGAGTATAGATTTAAGTGTCAGGAAGTCGTTTCTGAAAGTATTTGTATGGAGTGTAGCCATGTATGGAAGTGAAACATGGACGATAACCAGTGTGGACAAGAAGAGAATAGAAGCTTTTGAAATGTGGTGCTACAGAGGGATGCTGAAGATAAGGTGGGTAGATCACGTAACTAATGAGGAGGTATTGAATAGGACTGGGGAGAAGAGAATTTTGTGGCACAACTTGACTAGAAGAAGGGATCGGTTGGTAGGACATGTTCTGAGGCATCAAGGGATCACCAATTTAGTATTGGAGGGCAGCGTGGAGGGCAAAAATCGTAGAGGGAGACCAAGAGAACAATACACTAAGCAGATTCAGAAGGATGTAGGTTGCAGTAGGTACTGGGAGATGAAGAAGCTTGCACAGGATAGAGTAGCATGGAGAACTGCATCAAACCAATCTCAGGACTGAAGACCACACCAACAACAACATATTTAAATGGTCATTTTAGTATATAAAGTTGCCACCCATCCACTGTAAGAGGTACTTTTTTTTAATCAAGTTGCACTTTCAGTGACAGTTAATTTTTTAATGTTAGTGTTTCGTAGCATTTCCATCCCTCCTAAGGGGTGCATAGTTTATGTGCTTGTGTGAGTTGTTAAAATTTTTGGTTTTAAGTAATCTGGTGTGTTGCAGATTTGCACCAGTGTATTCTTTCAGAGGTTGTTGTGAGCGGTCGTGACTACGGCCGTGTCAAAAGGCAGTGGCAAGGTTCTCAGCCCCAAAGCTCATACTGTCAATATTTGTTCTTTCTGCCTCTGAATAAAATTGTAACCTGATATTTTGAGGGTGTTTTCTGATTATAATTTTAAATCTGTTTCAAAAAAAAAAAAAAAGAAAACGGACTTTTAGGAATAAAATATCCGTTTGTTGAAAGAAATTTAATTTGTTTTCATCAGTTACCCACCGGAAACTACTTCCACGCTCACATAGTGTGATTAAATATGTTAACGTTCTTGATGAATCCCTAGTAAATAAAGTAAATTCTTAAGAAAAGGTTTTGAAAGTAAATTCACGGCAGGTGTTCTTGAATCCCCCTCCACAACTGGCATCTGGGTATGGCTGACAACTCGAAACCAGTTCTATGTTGTAACACTCGCCATGGCTTCTTTAGTCAGCTTTTCAACCTCACTGAGCATCAATTTCTTGCTATTTTTTTTTTTTTGCCACATTCATTTTCAAATGGGCCTGAGCGCTATGGGACTTAACTTCTGAGGTCATCAGTCCCCTAGAACTTAGAACTACTATAACCTAACTAACCTAAGGAGATAACACACATCCATACCCGAGGCAGGATTAGAACCTGCGACCGTAGCGGTCGCGCGGTTCCAGACTGTGGCGCCTAGAACTGCTCGGTCACCCCGGGCGACCATTCCTTTTCACCTAGGCCCTTATATTGTAAGTCGTATTTAAATGAGCACGTTTTGGAGGAAGCCTCATTAACCTATGACCTTTAGTGCTAACTAGTTCGTCGACTGGGTAGCGTGGAGTGTTGCACAGCATTAGAAGTTCTTTAACTCTGCTTTATACAAGCTACATTCAGCTTTATTCAATGAAACATTTATTTCTACCCAGAGCAAAATATCCACTTTGCTCCACTGCACTGTGGGAGCTGCATCCATCCCTACAGAGTGGTATGTGCGTTGTCCATTACTATTACCAAATTCGCGGGAATATTTTGCAGCACGCGGCATTAGCTGAGCGGTCTAGGGCGCCGCAGTCATGGACTGTGCGGCTGGTCCCGGGGGAGGTTCGAGTCCTCCCTCGGGCATGGGTGTGTGTGTGTTGGTGCTTAGGATAATTTAGGTTAAGTAGTGTGTAAGCTTAGGGACTGATGACTTTGGCTGTTAAGTCCCATAAGATTTCACACTTTTTTTTTTTATTTTGCAGCAACACATTATCTTTACAACCGGTGACTGCGTCCGTCCCCGGTGTCGGTCAGAGGGTTAGCTGCCCTCTGTGATAAAAAAAAACTGAGTTAATCGATCAACAACGAACTTAAAAACGGATGTCTTACGACGTCCGCCCGGAGCAGATACAACGAACGAAAGCTAACAAAACGAGATTTAAAAAAAAATACTTGGTTACCGACAGATTGGTAATCCTAAGGGCCCGGATTCGATTCCCAGCTGGGTTCGAGATTTTTTTTTCGCTCAGAGACTGGATGTCAGAGACTAATCATCATCACTTCATCCCCACCGGCGCGCAAGTCCCCGAAGTGGCGTCAAAACGAAAGACTCGAACCTGGCGAAGGGTGTATCCAACGGGAGGCCCTAGTCACACGACGTTTACATTCACCCCTGAATGTGTTCTTAGACGCCGACTTTTAATGTGAAACTAGAGTTCAGACCTGCTGCACTGTTGTTGTTATTAATGCAACGCCAATACAAAACACTTATTCACAATACCTGAAGGCTGCAGAAAACATCAACACCAGAAAATACCACTGTTGTGTACATAGTTCCTCGTAGTCAGCGCGTACACAACTTTCCGAATAGAGCGCGCCCCGCTAAGCACAGCAGCGCAGGCGCAGCGCTCGTCCGTCTCCGCACTACGAGATGGCGCTGTCTTAGAGACGGACCAAAGTCTGCTTCCACTGATCCGCGCATTAATATGTAACGCAGCCAATGAGATTGCTGCTAATGTAGAACCTATTCTCCTCGTAGATCACACTCGCGCAGTGGTACATGAACGCGCGAGGTATTACAACGAGTGTACAGGCCTCTGATTAGACCAATCTACATTTGTCTGTACCAGTCTATAGTCAAGTTTCAGTCTGCGCCCAATAAGATTATCATATTCCTGTACATAGCCATGAAGAGAAATGTATAGACACTTTGTCAAGTATCAGAGATATGTGAGAATAAGATTAACGTACCAAGACCAAAGGAACTTTAGATTGTCAATTGTAAATAGCATCCAGAATCAAGTTAAGTAAGGTTTATGATTGTTATTATTTTAATAAATGTGTGTGAAAATTAATCAAGTTCTGTTTAAAGTTGGTCACCGTCAATATGCTACTCTAAGCGTGCAAGTGGCATTTCTATCGTCTGACTTAACGGCAGAAGATAAACACGCCACGACAAGACCACGAGACACATTGCTGACACTCGCCTACTTCGCTAGAGCGACAAGTCAAATAATCTGAGGGTGTGTGTACCGAAGGTCTTACAGTACGCACTCCACAACCACTTTATGTCGAAAGCTGACTAACGCTGATATGCATCTAATGCACGACACCACAGGGTGTAATGTGCCCAAATTGATGCCGTGGTCACTAGATGTGCAGTTGGCTGGGGAACCATGGGGAGAATGGCAGTGGTGGGAGGTCTCTCAGAGCGCTGTAGGAGAAATGTCGTTCTAAACCGAAACCTACACTCACATTTTTGGCATTTACCTAGTGGAGCCCCTCCATGCCAACACTTACATGTTGACGGGTCGAAAAGATCTGTCATATCTTCTTTGGTTATTACATAAAAAAAAATCTGCCAAAAGTGCAGCGATTTATTTTTGCCTGGTTTGTTAACCATTTGTAACTTTCAGTAAAGAGTTATGAGCGGGGAATTTTGAGTAAACCTATACGTTTCCCTTGTGGCCATGTTGAAATTTGCTTGTTTTGCCAAATCTCAGCGGAATTTACAGTCTTATCTCACTAACATGTTGTGCAGATGCAGTCAAGAGGGAATTCTGAAACAGTTCCTTATCAAGTTTCTTGAGGAACAAGTTTCGCATAGTAACCATAAGCCAAAATACTCTCCTAAATGTGTGCTATCATTTGCCAAAATCTCGTTGCGATATCTGAAACTGTTTAATAAATATGAAGAACGTTCTGGGTATTTCACTGCGTCTTTATAGCTGGCGCTGTGCAATCGCAAATGAGTCCACTACGTCAGAACAATTTTCTCGAAATTAGTGACAGAAAGACAGCTCTAACCAACGCCAAACAAAAATTCAATGTTTCATATGCAACAACATATTATTTAATAAGCACCAGACACAAAATCATTGTGTCCCCTATCTTTATTTGCAATTTTTTTTCGAATTTCGCACAGTGTTTCACTTCCACGTAAATATCTAAATAACTGACCGCATTAACAAAGCGATAGCACATCATAATGAACCTGACATATAAAGCTAGAAGTAAAACAAAAATGAATTATTCTTACCAAATAGTTTGTGTAAAATCGTTTGAGGAACACTGCACGGTGTCCGCGTCGGTTCTGTCATCGCCGACCGGCCGAAAGGTGGCGAGTGCTTTTCGGCCTCCCTTTTTGAACAAACAAATGAACTCGCCCAGCGGTTTGGAGGAAAACTGGTCACTGTGAGTCGGCCACCATATCCTGCACGACCTATACCATTTATCCACGGCGTGGCAACAGGGGCGCTTTATTAACCCAACCGCTGGCGGCGTGGTAGGGAAAGCTGGCTCGCCATTGGTGTTACCTGGGCAACAGAGTCACGTCCCGTTCGGTGAGCCAAACGTAAAGAGTCGCAACTAATTTTAAACGCACTGAAACGCTCCCATCTCTTGTTTTCTCTAAAGTAATAATCAAGAGATATTTTGTGGTCAACGTTAGTGTGGATTATTAACTTTCGCTGTTCGGTACAATGCCTGTGAAGAGTCACAGTAGCATAATAGGGTCAATTTTATAAAAGGAAGGTAAGTTAAGGAGCTGAACGACGATGCTTTGCCTGCCGAGTTCTTATCTTATTATTGTCAGGTGATGTGGCGTTTTCACTGCGTGCATGAGTAAGTGCATTCTGCTTCTATTTTTTGATCCGATATATAAAATAGAAGCTAGCCAGTAATAGCCTAAAGACGTCGCATATTAATCGAGCTACGCCAGAACATCTCGAGAATACCAATAGATTCTACTATTGCGCAATGCATGTTCAGTGAAGTCTCGATATCTCTCGTCTCGGAATTACGTTTTTCCAATAAATACGAGCCTAGTAAAAAGTCCAAGAAAAGCTACTATACAGTTATCGGTCCTACATCCAATTCCTTCATCCGCTTACAGCACAACCCCTATCAAACCAATCAGTCCTCTGAATTGTGTCGGGGCCAATGGCTCTGTGCATACGCTATCCTAGTTTTCAAATCTTTACAGAAGTAAACCTTTTACTTAATTTTATCCATCGTTTGCATTGTGTCTTCAGTTGCTGTATTACTTTCGTAATAATGAAGAACAACCAACTTCAGCTAGAAATCGTGATTTTATTAAAATGCACGATGTATTTCGTGCCCCAGGGGCTCATCTTCAAGTGCTTTGGCAGTCTACATCAACTCTACATTTACAGAAAACCAACTTATACTGATATCACAACACATGAGTTGTCACACCGTCCAGACACACACAAGTATGCTGCATTTAGATCTATGCTGAAAAGGGCACACAAATTATCATTAAAACCCAATGCACTAACACAAGAAATTGATAACATCAACCCAGTTACAATAAATAATGTGTATTCTGAAAAATCATTTGACAAACTATCATACAAAATATTCACCAATATCAGTAATAGAAGCAGGAAAAGCATTTGACACTGCAGATATATTCACAAGCATTCGCTGTTTAATCAAAGCAACACAAAATGTTGCTAACGTATTTAGAAACACCAATATTAAGATTTCTTTCTCCACAAACAACAAACTGTGACACCACTTAACATAAACACTCCAATAACAGAACAGAGGGGAGTATTTAAATCACAGTGTAAGAGCTGCCCTGCATTTTACATAGTAAAAACAGAAAGAACTTTCTATATAGGTTATATGGTTATGTAGAAGAAACTGATGCCTTTAGACTTAACCACTTTGATAAATCTGCAACAGCTAACGACATGTACCTTAACAGACAGAGACTAGGTGACATCCGTAACAGCTTAATTGTACTCTGTACAGAAAACAATGGAAAAAAACTTGATCTGTTGGAGAAATTAGATATAATGTTACATAAACAAAATGCTTCTGAAAATTTGTTGAATGTACAGGTTTAGCAGTCACAATTTCTGCAGTAATTTTAAAAGTTAATTTTTTCCTACAGAAACAAGTATTTAACAAGGTAAGAATTTCATAAAATATAGTTACATTTACCACATTCACCAATATTTGTATTATTGAGGACATCTATGTAAATAATAACTTAAAACCGTATAAATAATGTAGCATATTCACGGTTGAAATTCTTTGAATTGTTTTGAATCGTGTCTGGAAATGTACTGTGTCAAAATGTCCCTGCAAATGTGCCGTTTGACGAAAGGTGTTTATTTGTACATAAACATTCTCCAAAACCAAACACTTACTGCTAGAAACAGTAAGTTACTTTTCGATTTCTCTTAGTTTTATAAACTCATATTTCATAATACGGAATTTCGTAATATAACAATGTGGTCTTGCCAAGCCCATGATTAAACACAATGTGAATGTGATGTAGACTGTCAAAGCACCTAAAATGAGCCTTCAGGGTAAAATGCATCGTGCATGAAGACGGTTGTTCTTTACTATTATGAACTCAAACCTTTAGTTGAAAGAGGTGTTTTATGTTTTACATTCACGGGACAATATCTACATCTACATATATACTCCGCTAGCCACCATGCGGTGTGTGGCGGAGGACAGAATTCGCACCAAAGTCATATTTCCCCCCCCCCTCTGTTCGACTCGCGGATCGCGCGAGGAAAAAACGACTGTCTGAACGCCTAAGTACGAGCTCTTATTTCCCTTGCCTTTGTATGATGATCATTACGCGATTTGAAAGTTGGTGGTAATAATATATGCTCTACATCCTCGGCGAAGACTGGATTTCGGAATTTAGTGAGCAGCTCCTTCCGTTTAGCGCGTCGTCTATCTGCAAGTGTGTACCACTTCAAATTTTCTATGAGATATGTAACGCTCTCGCGATGGCTAAATGAACCAATCACGAATCTTACCGCTCTTCTTTGGACGTTCTCAATCTCTTGAATCAGACCCAGCTGGTAAGGGTCCCATACAGACGAACAATACTCCAAGACTGGACGAACTAACGTATTGTAAGCTATTTCCATTGTTGAAGGACAGCATCGCTTCAGGATTCTACCAATAAACCGCAATCTAGAGTTCACCTTACCCGTTACTTGTGTAATCTCTTCCTAATATTGAGCGATAACTGCTAGTCATTACACCACGCAATTATTTTCTGAAAATCCTCATTGGTTTGTTCACAACTTTCGTGTGATACTATTTTCGTGTAGACTACAGCATCATCGGCAAACAGTCTCAGGCCGCTCTCAATACCATCAACCAGATCGTTTATGTAAATCGTAAAAAGCAGAGGAGTACTGTTTCGTTTCCTTTGTGGACTGTTTTTGTTTTTATACTTAAATGTGAATGCTGTAACAAAGGAATGTTAAGTTAGAAGCACTGAAACGACTTGAGAAAGGAGAAACAATAAAAAGATAGCTCTCGAGTACGGTGTCGGCGAAGATACTGTGTGTGACTGGCGAAGAAACCGACTTCAATTGGAACTATTTTCTGAAAGAAATGATATGAAGAATCTCCTAACCGAAAAACTATAAAGAAGTCAGAATCTGGAGAAACAGGTGAGACGTTGTTGGTGTGGTTTATTCTTTTCAGTACCGTTTTCCTTCTTTTCCATATATGAATTTCGAATGTCTGAGATTTCAGTAGTTCGAGATTGTGCGGTCCCTTTCACCTGGAACTCTCGAGACTCTACTGCATTGCTGTCCGTCGAACCGTTTAGTCAGATACTCATCTTCGATTTAGATATCTCTTTTTGTCAGACGCCATACAATCTCTCAGAAACTCCGTCATAGAACTGTAATTAAATCATCCGATAAGCTGTTAATTTGTTTTCTAATAGTACGAAAGCTCTTAACTTAAAAGGGACAATGAGAGGAAATTCCCTTTCTGTAGAGTGGGGCGACGTGTAGCTTAGCATGTATTCCTGCGGCAGTGCTAATTCGCAGCGCTAATTCGCAGCCTGTGAAAGGGAGACCTGAGGCAGCGGCGCCGGCGTTCCAGAAGGCGGAGCTTCCAGACGGTCCCCGCTGCGGCTGCGGCTGCGTCTGTCTCCCATCGGAATCCCGGGCACGTGCCCGCGCACGTGCGGCCCGCAGTGTCGCGTTAATACCGCCCTAATCTGGCGCGCCATCTGCCTAAAAGTTACCGGCCCGCCGGCGGTAATAGGCTCCGGGCACGAACGTCTCTCCAGCTGATAAGTCTGCTCCGATCCTTGCTTCGGCAGAAACGGCGTCGGGCCGTATTCGGAGAAGGTCGTTCCCGACGACGATTACACCAGTGCTCGAAAAACTTACGTTTCACTGTGTCAGCCTCTTCTGTAAGAAACGAAGCTGTCTCTTACCTCGCTGATTTTCGAGTTGCAATAATGCTTTTCATTCTTTGTCTGGTTACTTTTTTCTTCTTTCCTCAACCTCTCATCCACACACATATTAGCGATAATGAATTGAAGAGGATCCTCCTGACTGCAGGTACAAGTTATTGTTTTTGTTGTAATATTAAACATGTTTCACCAAAACTGTGGCTTCCTCTGGGTGCTTTCTTTTTTTTAATTTTTCCGGAAACACACACACAGATTTTAATTACGTTAGGAAGTAAGTTACATTGGATTTTTGGTGTTGTTTAAATTACCTACGTACTTTATATTTTGTTTACGTTTTGTGTGTCCAATAGTTGCGAAGCAACATCAGCCACAGATCTAAATTAATACACCACGTCGTCTGCAAACTTAGCGATGTTAGGGCATCGGCTGAACTGATTTTTTCTTTAAAATGCAACCTTTAAACAGGTATATTAAGAAAAAAAATTGTGGCATATGCCCCTTTTTTAGGATTCCGTGCCTCATTTAGTAAAAACGGACCTTTATAGGTTCACTTCTTTCTCCGTCCGTCTTTCTGACTGGCTGTCCGACTGCTTACAAACGTTTTCACAAGGAATGGGTAGATGTATGAAGTTGAGATTTATGTCACGTGATAATACCTGTAGCGATGTAAAAAAGTTAAACTTACACGTCAGTGAAATCGAGACACTGCCAATTATGTTGCACATTTTAATACTTGCAAATATAACATCTACATGGCACTTCCAGTTGAACTTGTATAATCATAAAATTTAGGCAACAAGCAAGATTTCGCACTACAGGCGAAAAATAAAAAAATAGAAAGTTTTTAATTATACCATACGAAAAAAAATTTTTGGCATTTATGATCCATCTCTCTATCTCTATGTTTAAGACCCTTTCCCTCTCAGGAAACGGTAGACGTATGAGTTTGAAATTTGTGTAGCGTACCAAGGTGAACAGTCCCTTTGCGATGTAAAACATGTAAGCATCTAGGATACCGAATTCACAAGATACGGCCATTTATGTCACAAATGTCGATATCTTCCTAGTACCGATATCGATAACAGCCGAAAGCAGTCGAAGTTCTCGATTCCCGAGACGGATGAACTTTCTACAAATACGTTATTAAGTTTTTACGGAATCCTCCGTGAGCGACTCATACTCTTACTCATTTGGATTTTATTTAAGCTTACCATTGCTGTATTTATTTTTTTCCTGAGTTGCGGCTGGCGTTATTTATCTGTCAAACGTATTTTTCTTGTTGTTGTGTGGAGGACAGTAAAAATTTGTGAGGCTTTGGTGTGGAGAACTGTTTGCAGTACTTCGTTATTTATGGATCATTTTTCGTATTTCAACAGCGTTTACTAAGGTTTGGTCCTGGCTGATTGGCGAATTCCAGTATGGTAGAGACTAGCAGTTGGATTATCTCCGTTCTAGAGAGCTGCTGCAAGGAGGTGGGATGTCTACAGCTCACGTACTGCCCGTCGATTTCTCGTTGAAGTATTGAGATAGTCACAGATGGCGCTGGACTCGCATTTGAGGAGGACAACAGATCAAATTCACTTACAGCTACACACACTTTGGCTTTCCGTGATTTTTCAGAACGCAAATGCCGGCATCGTTCCTTTACAAAGGACATAATTTATCGGTTTAGAAGAAATACAATGTGCAGGAGTAGCCCTAAAGTCTTAATTATCATTTCGAAAAAATGAAACTTATGTACGATGATGATATTTGGTTTGTGGGAAGCTGAGCTGTGCCGTTATCACCACCAGTACAAATTCCCAATCTTTTCACAGTCCAGTCTCACCACTTTCACGAAGGATGATGCAAAGATGAGGACAACACAATCACCCAGTCCCCGGCCGGAGAAAATCCCCGACCTGGCCAGGAATCTAACCCAAGACCCCGTGATCCATAGGCAGCAATGGTAGCCGCAAGACCATCAGCTGCGGACAAAACTTACGTCATCTACGCGAGTAACCTAGGAGTAGATATCCTCGGTGTGGCGAGGCATCTTAAAACACTCCACAAAGCCGAGTCTTCCGATCCAGATAGCGTGCCAGTTAGGTTCATTTCAAAATACGCCGATACAACAGCCCCTTACTTAGCTATCACAGACAACCGCTCGTTCGCTGGAATGTTGCACAGATCACACCAGTACTCAGAAAATAGGCGTAATCCACTGAATTACCGACCTATATCACTATCGTTGATTTGGAGTGGGACCTTGGAACATATAATGCATTCGAACATCATGAATGACCTCGAAGGTAACAGTCTGTTGACACATAGCACGGATTCAGAAAATATCGTCCTTGTGAAATACAATTTTCTGTTAGTTTGCACAAAGCAATAAGTGTATCGACGGGGGATCTCAAAATGATTACGTATTTCTAGATTTCCAGAATGCTCTTCACACCATTCCTCACAAGAAACTTTAATCAAATTGCGTGCCAGTGGAGTACCGCCACAGTTGTGTGACTAGATTATTGATTTTGTGCCAAAAAGGTTACAGTATGTAGTAATCGACCGAAAGTTATCGAGTAAAACTGAAATAATATCTGTCACTCCCCAAGGAAGTTAGAGACACTCTGCTGTTCCTAATCCGTGCAAACGATATAGGAGACAATCTGAGCACCACTTTTAGATTTTTTACAGGTTCACTGTTTTGTAAACTCATTATAAGATCTGTATGGTGTGAAAAGTGACTAGTTTCTCTAAATAATGAAACATATAAGGTCATCCACGTAAGCACGAGAAGGAACCCATTAAATTACGTTCCACGATATGTCACACAAATTTAAAGGCTTTCAATTCCACTAAATACCTAGGAGTTATAACTGGAAGAACTTAAACTGGAACTATCACATAGATAACGTTGTGGGGAAGGCAAACCAAAGACTGTGTTTTATTGCTAGAACACTTAGAAAATGCAAGGGGTCCACTAAACAGACTCTCTACTCTAAACAGACTGCTTTTTCGTCCTCTGCCCGAGTACGGGGTGTTTATAAATGAATATGGTGGATTTAACGCTTTACAATATTTATTATATTACACTTACTGTTATAAATAATATGTCAAATGAAAGAGCAACTCAAACAGTTTTACCAAGAACCTTATAAATGTTCAATGTGAACACCATTTCTCACACGTCACACATCAATTCTACAGCCGAGTTCTTCTCAAACTTTGATAATTGTGTCTTCAGTGATTGTAGTAACATCTGCTTCAATCCGGTTTCTTAATTCAGGGAGGTCTGCTGGTAGCGGAGGTACGTACACATGATCCTTGATGAAGCCCCAAAGGAAAAAAATCGCATGGCGATAGGTCGGGTGAACGTGGAGGCCATGCAAAGCAAGCCCTGTCATTGGGCCCCTTGCAGCCTATCCAGCGCTTGGGTACAGTGAAGTTCAACCAATTGCGTACTTAGCTAAGCCAGTGAGGTGACGCACCATCTTGTTAGAAAATGAATTTCTCTGGCTCATCTTCTTCCAACTGGGGGAAGAGCCATTGCTCTAGCGTATCAAGGTAAGAAGTGCCAGTTACAGTAGGTTCACCAAAAAAGAAAGGCCCATAAACTTTCCGCCGGAATGCGGCACAAAAAGCAGTCACTTTAGGGGAATCTCGTTGCATTTGTACCACCTCGTGAGGATTTTCTGAGCCCCAGATGCGCACAATGGTGAGTGTTAACATGTCCACTACGGTGAAAGGTCGATTCATCACTGAACACAACATGATCCAAAAAATCTTCATCGTCATCAAACAACATTTCTTTTGCGCAGTTGGCACGTAATCCATCGTCTGCCGGTCTTAGAGCCTATAATAACTGTAAACGGGAAGGACGTAGTTGTATGCATTTTTTTAAAAACTTTCCAAACAGTCGACACGGGAACTTGTAATACACGACTAGCTTTCCGGGCGGATTTCTTTGGGTTACGAATGAACGACTGTCTCACTCGCTCAAGAATCTCTTCACTAGCTCTTGGTCGTCCTGTGCTCTTCCCTTTACAAAGGCAGCCTGTATCTTAAAATTGACGATACCATCTATGAATGGTATTATCACTTGGATGATCAAAACTGAACTTCAGCCCGAACGCACGTTGCACAGTAACGACAGATTCGGTCTTTACAATTTGCTAAACACAAAACGCTTTCTGTTCACTAGACGCCATCTTCGCTATTACCGCTGTCTAGCGGATTTCGGCGGAAACTGTTTCAGTTGCTTTTTCATTTGAAATATCATTTATAACTGTAAGTTTAATGTAATAAATATTATAAAGCGTTGAAACCACGATATTTATAAACACCCTGTATTGCTGTCCATTATGGGATTCGTATCAGCAAGGATTGACAGAGGACATCGAAAAAGCGCAAAGAAGGGCAGCTAGTTCTGTGTTATCATGAAATAAGGGATAGAGTCGCACGGATATGATGTGTATGTTCGGGCTGGAAATCAGTAAAGGAAAGGCGACATATTTTAACGAAATTTCAGTCACTAACCTTCTCTAATTGTGAAAGTATTTTACCGTCGCCAACTTACAGAGGGAGAAACGATCATCCTTATAAAGTAAGAAAAATCAGATCTCGTACAGAAAGATTTAAGTGTTCATATTTCCCACACACTGTTGTTATGTGGATCGATAGAGAAATAGTCTCAAGGTGGTTGAGAAACCACTCTGCCTCAGCAGATTAGTGATGTGGATGTACATGTAATTATTTTTTGTTTTATTGCAGGTACATGTCCACAGTCAAGGTACTCTCTGAAATTTATGTGTCGCTAGAGAAATCAAAACAAAATGGCGGAGACCATTGATAAAGTCGATTATGGTGTGGTCATTTGTTTCCTGAATTTGATGACGAAGTACGCAGCAAAAGTCCATGCTAAATGCCTGGAAACGTACGACAACAATGATTTGGTGGCGTAGACGCTTCCATTGTGTTCGAACAAGTCTGACTTACAAAGTACGAAATCGGATAAAACGTTTCTGTAGAAAATCTAGAACCGCAAGACCTGTGCATGACCTGGTGCTCGAAGACTGACGGATCACAATGGAGGCGATAATGGAGAAAGCTGTCGGTCCTGGATAAGTTTTCAATACCTTGTACGATAATTTGAATTTGACGAAGGTCGCCACCCGCTATCTCCCGCGACTTCTCACACCTATTCGGAAAACACCGTCGAATCGAAGCAGCAGGGGAAACGTTGCAGCTGTGCAAGGCCAAACGGATGGTAGCCTTATCCACTTCATCAACATTGACGGGTGCTGGATGTATCGCTGTGCCCCGAGAGAAATGTGCAAAGCAAGAAGTGGGAAGATATGAACTGCTGGTCGCCGAAAAAGGTGAATCCTCTTCCATCTTCGTGGTGATCATACTTAGTGTTTCTCTCTACTGCTGAAGTTAAATGCTAACAGATTAGTCTGTTCATTCTGAGAAATCAGATGTAGGGCTACAAGACATAAAAGGTGCCCATATACGTTCAGATCACAATTTATTAGTTATGTAGAATAGGATGAAGTTTTATGAGACTACTCATGTAGAATCAATGATCGAAGATGTGGGAAACGTAAATACTAGGGAATAAAGAGATACGCTTGAAGTCCACTGAGGCTTCAGATACTGCGATAGTGACTAGCTCAGTAGGTAATCGATATGAAAATGAATGGCTCTAAAAAGGGAAATCATAGTAATTGGACAGAGAAACATAGGTACACGAAGGGTAACTACCATTGGTAAGAGAAGAAATACTTGTTTATCTACGAAAGAAGGAAGCACAAAAATGTCCAGGAAAATTCAGGAGTAGAAAAATACAAGTCAACTAGGAATGAAATAAATAAGAAGTGCAGGGAAATGAAGGCGAAATGGCTCCATGAGAAACGTGAACAAATCTAAAAAGAAATGAGTGTCACAAGGACGGGCTCCGCGTACGCAAAAGTAAAATAACCTTTGGTGGCTGGCCGGTGTGGCCAAGCGTTTCTAGGCGTTACAGTCTGGAACCGCGTGACCGCTACGGTCGCAGGTTTGAATCCTGCCTCAGGCATGGATGTGTGTGATGTCCTTAGGATAGTTAGGTTTAAGTAGTTCTAAGTTCTAGCTGACTGATGACCTCAGAAGTTAAGTCCCATAGTGCTCAGAGCCATTTGAACCATAACCTTTGGTGAAATTACAAAAAGGGGGAGGGGGGGTGTAGCAGTAAGAGTTCAATGGGAATAACACTTTTAAATGAAGAGGAGCGAGAGGATAGGTGTAAAGAGTACATTGAAGGCCTCTATGATGGGATGGACTTGTCTGACGACATCTAGGTCTACATCTGCAACTATATCTACATTATTACTCAGCAAATTAAGTTCCTGTCAGTCGGTTTATCGAACTAGCTTCAAGCTGTTTCTTTACCTTTCGAACAGCGTGCGGGAAAAATGAGTACATAAATATTTCCGTGTGACCTCTAATTTCTCTCATTTTATTATGATGATCATTTTTCCCTACATAGGTTGGCGCTAACGAAATGTTTTCACACTTTGAGGAGGAAGCTGCCACCCCAGTTTGTGTATCACACCCGTCGCACACTCTGCCTTATTACACACACATATGATGGCAAAAGAAAAAGGAGTCGACAAGGAGTAGGACGGGGGATCCTGTATTAAAATTAGAAATTTAAAGAGCTTAATGTCATAAGGCAGAAAGCATAGATAACATTCCATCGCATTCCTAAAATCATTATGGATGTGACAATGAAACGACGTTTCTCGTTGGTGTGTAGAATTTATAAGACTGGCGATATACCATCAGACTTTCGCAGAAGTATCAGTTCCGAAGATAGCAAAAGCCGTCAAGTGCGAGGCAGTCCTCACATCATTGATAATCAAAGCATAACTGGAGAAAAATCATGACACATTCACTGGATTTGTCGGCATGGAAAAAAGTCCGACAATGTAAAAGGGTGCGAGGTTTTCCAAATTCTGAGAAAAATAGTGTTCAATTATAGGGAAAGACAGGTAAAATACATATGAACAACAACCAAATGGAAACCATAATTTTGAAAGTCCAAGAAAGAAGTACTCGGATAAAAAAGTGTGTAGGACAGGGGTGCTTCATCATAACAGCAATGATGGAAATAAAAGAAAGGTTCAAGTGTGGGATTTAAATTCAGGATGACCATAAACCAATGATAAGATTAACATTTGATTTGGTGATTATGAAGGGGTCGAAATTCTGCCACCTAACTCCAGAAATGGTAATCACAAAGCAGACGACGTTAAGGATTTCTGCAACACAGGCACCAAAATAATGTATGACGGATGGAACAAGAAGGACGTAAAAAGCAGAGTAGCACTGGCAGTCTACTGGTATCAAACACAGGCATCAGTTTCAGAAAGTGAGAATGTAAGTTTGGAGCGCAGCAATCTGTGGTAGTGAAACGTGGACTATGGGAAACCCGGGACAGAAGGCATTATGGAGGACTAATGAAAATTAGGTGGACTGATGCGGTAAGGAATGACGATGTTGCTCGCAGAATCGACGAAAAAAGTAACGTATCGAAAACAACGTTGGGATTTGAATGCGTTCACTAAATTCCGGAACAGCCAAACTGCATATCAAAAATCATGCTACGTCTCATATGACTTTCAAGAACCCTACTAACAGCTTCAAATTGCCATATGAGTAAAATCAAGCTTGTCAGTATTTTTTTAATATATATATTCGATGAATCTTGTTAGCTTATTCTTACATTTTTGATGTGTTCACAAATGCATCTTTTAACCAACCTGTTGAAATTATTAGATCTGCCCTTAATAAAAACAAAAACCTAACTTTGGCCGAGATTTAATAGTTTGTTGGGTTGCTTGATTAGGTGCTGTTCCATTACAATTTCTCATTTAAAATTAAAATTGTCGAACAGCCGCAAGTTGCTAGAACATTTTTCTCGCACAGATCTGAAGATGTTCGCGTTGATCCAGTGAAACATGTAAAAAAAAAGAAAAAAGAAGGAAAAAGTTACATGCGACTTCTAGCTCTTCTACAATTTTAATTTTTAACGGTTGCTATTCCCCTGAAGGCAAATGCCTGTGCTCACTGAATTTCTCATTTAATCATAAGAATTGCGGAGAGAGAGAGAAAGCTTAGCTATAGTTAACAAAACGTCAATGCTTCTGGCTGATAAATTCGTCAACCACAAAGAAAATAAAATTTTCAAAGAGAAAAAAATAGCCTCCAGGAAAATTTGTTTGCAATCGGAGATATGTGAATTAGTTCTTCTGTTTGTTGGTACGAAAGCTACATACAACATTCAGTTCACTTAATAATAAAATAAATCTCACAACAGGACATGCAGAATACAATTCCATCGGGAAATTCCAGTGGTGTTAATGGACAAAAGGAATACAACGTTTACATGTGCAGGAAGCCAACCTGAAATGATATCACAATACTCAAATAATTACTTCGTTCAAGCACACACAAATACCCTCCTATTAGGTCTCTCTTTGACAGGCCACACACATTACCGTTGAATGTGAAAGCACCAGTGCAAGGTACTTATCATACAAATAAGTGCAGTGAATAATGGGAACTCAGTAAAATCAACAGACAAAAGTCCAGGAAAATACAGGTTAACATCATTAACGAAACCATAACAGGAAAACAAATAACACAACACACAAACTTCACAAATTATCCGTACTTGTGCACAGCATCACAAAATAACTGATAACTTTTTCAGGAATACTGTATACATAACAGAACGCGGTGGAATTGCATCTCAACAGTTGTCCTGCGTTCTACATATCCAAAATAGAAATAACTTTCCATCTTACGGTACAAGGACACACTGATGCTTTTAGGCTCAACCACTACGACAAATCCACATTAACTAACAGTATAAGTCTGAGCGGACGTGGACTAAATGACATCCACAACATTGTGTGTGCTACACAGAAAAGAATGGATGAAAACTTGATCCATTAGAACAATCTGAAATATTGTTGTACAAAGAAAAATTGGCTGGAAGCATGTTTTAAACAATGATATGCAACTGACGATCACCTGAAGATGGGCCACCAGGACTCATGGCTGGTGACTGAAGGGGATTTGTTTTTATCATTTTTACGAAAGCACAAAAATCATTTTTGGATCATTGTCTTCTAACCTGTTGCAATATTTATTACCACCATTCACATTCCTTACCCTGTTTCCCCTCTTTTTTAAACATCCCGAAGTGTGAGACGTTATGTGAAGAAAGAGGTATAGGAAGACCTACGTGATACGGGCTTTTCCTGAACCTCTGTAACTGAGAAATAGGGCTAGAGAGAAATACTAAGTGAGAAGAAGTATCTGGGCCCGATTTTCGTTTACCCTGGTGAGAGAGTATTATATACGCAGCAAAACATTAACCTTGTCACTGTTAAGAAACTTTGCGTCACTATCGTAAATAATTCAAAAAGCATTAATAATAGCTGCTTCATTGTGGATACCCTGAACATTTATCAGTGATGACGGAAACGAATCCTTCAGCTATGTCTTTTGTGTAAATCTATTTCACGAACTCTTTAGCACTACGTGCTCCGTAATTATATACGTCGCAGAACTGCAGCCTGTTTCTTGCGTGTGAGCTTTCTCAGACGCCATATGTTCTGCTTTCTGCTTCCGCCGGAAAATCATTGAATTGGAAGAGCCCTTTTAACGGATTGCGTGCATGGTGTTCAGTGAGCGAGTAAAACGGATGCAGCAGATGGCGCGTAAATTGTTTGCGGAACGAGATTAATAGTTTCGTAGAGGAGTGCAGATAACAGCAGTTGTGTACTAAACACCTGCAGCGTACGAAATGAAGCCCTGTAACAGAATACGTATGCAGGAATTATGTGAGGCACATACTGGTTGTCCCCCACTACACGACTGAGCGTTAACTGTAGGCAGCGAGCACGACACTATCCATACTAAAACTCCTCTACAAAACCGTTATTAAACAAGTTTTCATGTTACCTGTATCCTATGTTTGAATCTGACTGAACACTGTAATAAAATTCGTAAGTTATTCGATATTTGGGAGAGAGTTTCACGTATATGATACGCGAGTTACGGTGGTAATCATAAAAACAAAGGAATTTTTCCTTTCGCCAAGATCTTTTCACGTAATTTCAATCTCCAACTTCCTTCTCCGACTAGGAAAATGTTTTTTTTTTTTACACCCACCTACATAGAAAGAAATGAACGTCGTAATAAAATAAGAGAATTCACAGCTCACACGGTGAGATGTAAGTTTCCGTTTTCTCGAGTGCTGTTCGACAGTGTAACTTTGACGAAATAGTGTGGGAGTGGTTCAATGAACCCTCTGCCAGGCACCTAAGTATGACCTGCACAGCAGTCAGGCAGATGTATATAAAATGTAAAAAGGATACCTTTTTTATGATGTACAACCAATTTCATTCATTCAGTAACCGGTTTTCAGCTTGTAGGCGAGAATGAGATGGTGGCTGACCGTATTTAAACAGTTTTCATCGATACTTAATCCTCCGTCAGCACTTGGCTCACCATGAAAACAAACGCAAAAAGGAAAATTTTCTATGAAAAGCAACATTATTAAATATAGGTCTCTCTGTTTCTTCGGCTGTCATGAGATGAAGACTGACTGTTGCGTAAGTAAACAGTTTAAGCACAGGACGGCCAGCTATACCTCTGTCAGTTACAATGTTACGCTATCTGTGGCTGCGACTGTTATTTGCGACCTCTTGATCGTCCAACAAGCCTACAACCGGCTAATGAATCCATGAAATGTGTAGCAGCAGATCAAGACAAACTGTAGTAAAACATTAAAGCCAGACTGTAACTAACATAATATCTAATTTATGTCTCCACATAAACGACTTGGAGGAGGAGCATACGAATATAGTTTCTGTCCAGAAAAATTACAATTATTTACAGTTACTAGTTATTTTTATTGAATAGATGAGGAATTATGCAAAATCGGAAATTGTCAACTTTTAACAGTATAGGATTTGTGGGTCTGCCTTGATATAAACAATTTGCCCTCTCCACCAGAGTTTGGCGAACACTTGAAGCTATAACCCATGAAATATAGAATGTTACATAGCGCAACGTTAATTTTTAATTCTGGTTAGAAGCAATTCGCTTCGCTAACGTTTAATACGATACCCACTCCTTTTTTATTTCTTACATGTCACTACTTGAATGGTCTATTCGAGATTCCCGTACACGATATCATTTGCAACATGAGCTGCTCTTATTAATTTAAATTTAAGAGATTAACTTGGTGAATTTCATTTAAGCAGAGTCTATGTTGCATATGAAATACTGTACGAGACACTCACAAGAAACCTCACAAGTAGTCACACGCAGGAAATAAATAAAGTTGAAAATACGAGGGCCGTTCAGAAAGTAACTTCCGGTTGATTTAAAAAAATACACCAAGTTAAATAAAAATATTTTAATATATACATCTTACAACTACATCTTTGCACTATTTTTCTACGTAGTCTCCATAGCGATTGAGGCACTTATCGTATCTCTTCACAAGCTTTGAAATTCCTTCTGCATAAAAATCACCCGCTTGTGCCTGGAGCCAGCCTGTGACCGCATCTTTGAGCTCTTCGTCGTCATCAAACCGCTGTGACCCGAGCCATTTCTTCAAATGCATGAAGAGGGGATAATCACTTGGCGCCAGGTCTGGGCTGTAAGGTGGATGGTTGATAACGTCCCACTTGAAGGACGCAAGAAGGGCCGTTGTTCTGCGAGCAGAGTGAGGACGGGCGTTATCGTGCAAAAAAACGATACCGGAAGTCAGCATACCACGGCGTTTGTTCTGTATAGCCCGTCGTAACTTTTTTATTGTTTCACAGTACACGTCTTGATTAATGGTCGTACCACGTTCCATGAATTCAACCAACAACACCCCTTTGGCATCCCAAAACACCGTTGCCATCAGTTTTCTGGCAGAAAAATCTTGCGAGGCTTTTCTTGGTTTGGTAGGCGAATTTGAATGTGCCCACATCTTTGATTGTTCTTTTGTCTCAGGGTTCACGTACTTAATCCAGGTTTCGTCACCGGTCACGATTCTGTTTAACAATGGTTCTCCTTCGTCCTCATAACGTGACAGAAAGTCTAATGCAGAGGCCATTCTTTGAGTTTTGTGGTGGTCGGTAAGAATTTTGGGCACCCATCGTGCACAGAACTTACGGTAACCCAGTCTTGCTGTCACTATCTCGTACAAGAGAGTCTTAGAAATCTGTGGAAAACCAGTAGACAACTCCAACATTGAGAAACGTCGATTTTCACGAACTTTTGCATCAACTGTCTGAACGAGTTCGTCAGTCACCAATGATGGTCTACCACTCCTCTCTTCATCATGAACGTTTTCTCGTCCACTTTTAAATAAACGTACCCATTCACGGACAACTCCTTCACTCATAACTCTTGGTCCGTACACGGCACAAAGCTCATGATGAATAGCGGCTGCAGAATATCCTTTGGCTGTAAAAAACCTTATGACAGCACGCACTTCACATTTGGCGGGGTTTTCTATTGCAGCACACATTTCAAACTGCCACAAAAACTAAACTAGCGCAGGTACGACGTTCACTCGACCACGGCTTGATGCCGACTGACCTGTTGAGTGCGTGAACGCACAGATGGCGTCGCTACTCCTCCCCACAACCCACACTGTGACCAATTGGAGGTTACTTTCTGAACCGCCCTCGTATTATTAAACGTACATGCATTCACCCAAGAGAGGTCTACGAATGTCTTATGACCTAATAACATAATTACCTGCGTCGGTCATGTTCAACACCGACGTTTACAGCACATGTTTCTGCAGCATGTTACCAGTCAGTTGCATGTCTGGAAGTTACTTATTATTTTTCATGTCTTCATACACCACAGGTATCATGTTTTCGTTGGTATGTACGATAATGAGCTTGTGTCACCAAGTTTACAGCAAGTTACAATCAAACACTTTTTTAAATGCAACATTATATAAATTAATTGCAATCACATATTGCTTAGCTAAGCCGCAAATTTTCCAGGTATTGGAATGTATATTTACTCCATAAGTAGGTAATATGTAATTTCAATCAATATACAACACGGTTGAATTAAAGAACAGTTGATCTCAACCCAGAGTAAATTTCTCCACGGAGATTCGCTCTCTAACCTCAATTGCACACGCAGCAACACCAACATGGTACTTTTGGCTTATGCGGTAAAACAGAATAGTATTTAATTAATAAATGTGCGCCCGAAGTCGACAAAATAGTGCTGAAATTCGTTGTGGTTTATAACATTAGCAAATATGAATGTAGCGACAAAACTGTGTTTTTTATTGAAGGTTTTGAATTAAACACTAGCGAAAAACTAGAACAGAATCACATTCACATATTCTGTATTTAATATTTTACATAATGAGAGTAAGTGCAGTGACTATGGCAATCATGAGCAGTAACTAGTATGGGGAGAACAATGTTTCTGCCTCAAGGCACATTCATGACACCCAGATTGGTTTTCTGCGCTCTGCTAAGTTCATGTTAATTGTCAATATTTGAATATGAAGTTGTACGCCTATGGAAGAAATGCTGTTGCATGTCGCTGATATGAAATGTTAGCGCCCAACAAAACGTTAGCTAGGAATCAAGCCGATTCTGAGGACCGAGTAGTGACAACTTCATACTACGCAGGGAGAAATTGTCTCTGCACAAGGGTAACACAACAATAAACTCTGGAAAAGGCTGAATTTTTGCCCTGGGGGGAAGAAGGCGAAACAAACTCCTACGGCTGGTATTTACGGTATCGTTACGTCGACGAAAACGAATTGCAAGCTGTTCTCTCCACTTTATTACCGGTGATCACAAACTGGTTCCAAGCCTCAGATATGGACACAGAAGCTGCGTCGAAGTAAGCACGTTTACCGCCGTTGTCGTAAGGACTACGACGAGCTATACTGCATCCAAAACAACTTGTCATTGGCAAGATCTACGCCGTCAAGTGTGATGGAATAGCCCGTTGGAGGGTGCCCTCAAAACTCGCCACAGACTTCAGGACGCTCACTGCAGCCTTTTCACTGGCCTGAGTTAGCAGAATGCGTGAACTAGTTCGTATCTCTATTTGTGTCTAGTGGTAGAGTGTTCGGTTAGAAAGCACATAGAAGACCTAGGCTATGATCTGGCCTGCGTGTCTAGAGGCTTCCAACGCCACAGATGCAGTGTGAGACGCTACTTGCGCTCGTCTTAGTGAGCGACTTCCTTTATAATCTGACTCCCGGCTCGTCACGAGGATTGACGTGGTCGCCTATTGAGAATTTTTCGAATACTTGACACGAATATTATTTGCTGTACTGTGCTCCAAAGTGCACCAACACGCTTTTGAACGGGTCGTTATAAAGTTTTCGAATATTGGTGTATCTGGGGAACTGAAAATATAGTGGAGTGGTGTGGATACCGAAACCCAACTACAATAATAAAAAGTGTCCTGGCCACAAGAAGTTTTATCAGAACTGATCATCATTTTCGGCATTTCAGCCAGCGTCATATCTAATGATTACAGCAGCGACATGTATGCTCGTAGTCAATGCTGATGTATTGACTACATGCCCACATGTTACTGCTGTAATCATTAGACCTGATCGTAGCTGCAAAGCCGAAAGCGGAGAATTTTTAATAAATTAGCATGGAGTCACGATTTTGATGTTTGTAATCTAATCCGACACTAAGATCAGAGGTCTCCTCTGCAGGTCAAAACTGCATCAATTCAAGAGAATAATATAAATGCTGCAGTAATCTTTGTCACACCTACATACATACATACGTTGTAACAGTTATATGTAGTACGTTAGGTTAATGTTATTCAGGCACACATGGTGTAATTTCCTTTGTCTTTTTTCTAATTTTAAAGCCCAACAGAGAGGTAAAATTTATTATACTCGTTAATTAGAGCATATCTACATGCCTTTAATTTTATTGCATACTAGGCTAATCCATCAAATTTTGACGATGTATGCCCAGAACGAAAGGCTGTGCCGGCCGCTGTGGCCAAGCGGTTCTAGGCGTTTCAGTCCGGAACCGCGCTCCTGCTACGGTCGTAGGTTCGAATCCAGCCTCGGGCATGGATGTGTGTGATGTCCTTACGTTAGTTAGGTTTAAGTAGTTCTAAATCTAGGGAACTGATGACCTCAGAGAAATTTGAACCATTTGATAAGGCTGTAACTCCAGTATGCCCACTTCTTTGGTTATACTGCTGCAAGACCTCTTTGCATCTCGAATCTTTTATTTTGATATGTTCTTTTCGCTACACCTCTGTTGGTTGCTTTTTATTCTGTATTTTACGTATGACCCATCTCGTATGATTTTCACATCCAACTGAAAATGGTTACCGAGTCATATCTGAGAAACAGCGATGATCACAACATACGTCAACACGATTAACGACAGCAACTGGAATAAATAATGTTCGTTTCCGCGGGGAAACCACAGCAGCTAATGTCCCATTTTCCTCCATCACTATAGAATCTAGACGATTACATACGATCTTTCACTATCGCTTGGAACGGTATAATTTATTTCCTCAACGCAGTGTAACGTCTATCAGCGTCTTAATATATATTCTGCCCGTTGCTGTCTTACGCTAACGGGTGCTGAAACGGTCAAAACTGTGACGCCTCGAGTTAATCCCGCTGTGCTGCGCCTCTTTCCAGAGCGGAGTCTCTTTAAGTCCTTGTAGTCGGCTACTTCCGTTCTCTGGATCCACGCCCTGCGCACACGCCAGCAGAAGCGTTGAAATGAGCGACTCTCCGCCGTTTGCTCTCGGCAGTCAGCTGGGTGACACGACTTTTTTTTCCTTTTTTTTCAGAAATGTTCAGTACGACCCCTCTCGCCATCTCTGCAGTGCAGCACTCTGCGTAATTAAGAGTATTCGTTAACATTATGCGCGGCCCCCGGATGTCAACAGGAAGTGCCTTTTATTTCTGAAACGCGGGCCGTAAGGTCAAGTCTGCCTGCTTGTAGTCTGCTCTGGAAATGCGGCCGCCATTATCGAAGACAGATGCGGAGCACATACGGAATTACAAACTCTTATATGTCCGTGCTTTTGGCATGGAAATCGCGTGAAGATGAATTAACGCACTGGCACTGACATGAACCTCTGCTTCATCAACGGGGCCACCAATCATCGTTAGTCCGCATCAGTTACGTCATATTAAATTTAAAGGTACCACAATCATAAGGGGAAATAGTCTTAAAAAGTTGAATCATCGGTACCCTGTTTCTTTTAGATTCACGCAACGTTAGATTCACGATTAAGTTCATTTATCATAATTTTAAGATGCTCATCTAAGTAAACGCCCACCCGAGTGTGGTGGTGCAGTTATTAAGTTACCATACATACGACGGAGAGTTTCTTCGAGGTTGCAGTGTACGCCCCACCATCAAGATTTTGTTTTAGTGTGATCTTCCTAAATCGTTTGAAGCAATTGCTGGGATGGTTTCTTGAAACACTTACGCCGATTCCTATCACCGTTTCTGCTCAAAGGCAACGATCCATTTCCTAGCAAGACAGCCCACATTCTTTTATAATTCCCGACATTGTAATTTTATCGTTTCCCCTATTTCCCTGACCTGTTTCGCTGAAGTTTTAACTTCATCAGTCGGCTATTATTTTCTTTCTATTAAACTCTAAAAAAGATCTTTACTAATTTTCACATATAAATTTGCGTTTCAAAACCATTATCTACAAATCTGAAACACAGTCAAAGTGTTGTTATATACCTTGTTACCACACGCTGTCGTTCTCCTGTGTTTTGTGGTTTTCTTCCTGGCACTCGTTTTCTTTCCCAGTTTGCCGTATGGGATCATGTAGAACTTGACGTAAAAAAAGTTTTTTACTTTAAAATTTTACGACTAGGAATGTTCAGGTTAGGCAATCATTAAATAATTCTGTGTGCAAGATTGTGTGCTTTTGAGTGTGTGTATGTGTGTTTACATTAGGTATCACTTACTAGAGACCTGCACTACGTAGGTTTCACTGTCACTGTTTTCAAACTTCGAAATCAAATCTGGCGTACAGTGGAACAGTTGAATGTATTCTAGACGGTAGTTTTAAATCTTTGCGAGGTTATAGCTGCCATTTTGGGAGCGTGTGTGTGTGTGAGAGAGAGAGAGAGAGAGAGAGAGAGAGAGAGTGAGAGAGAGGGGGGCAGAGGGGGTCTACGGGCTATTATTATTGTCTTATAGTTATTTGAGATTAAATGACGAACTGTGAAAGAAAACAAGTGATATAAAAGCGTAAAAAGACGGGAAAGCACAGCATGCGATAACAAGGTATATGTACAAGACTTTGCCTGTTTTACAGATTTGTAAATACTATCTTAAAAACGCAAATTTATGTGTGTGCAAGTAGTAAAAAGCATCCTTCCGGTTGAACAGAAAGAAAATGGTGCTGAAACTTCTGCGCACATGCCTGGGAAATAGAGCAAAAGATAAAATTTTGTTTTGCCCAGGGTTGACCTCCTCTAAAAAGAACTCTACTTGTAAGCTAACACATACAGAAGAGCTTCAACCTCAAGATGACTTTTATAATTTATGGTCATTAGTGACTTACGAGGTTTTGCACAACACACATAACTTACAAGTTGGACCACCACTACAGTGAATATAGTATAAAATATTCTGTTTGTCATATGAGTGTTTCAGATTAGCTATGTAATATCAAACACTGCAAACCTCATTTTAACATAGGAGACTGTGTCCAGAATATAAATGCATCTGGCTGTCACTTAAAGACAAGACAGTAAAAAAAATATGAAAATAATATACTAATCTTCCGTCCTACCTCGTTCAACATACAGACACAGGAGTGCATGAAATACAGTTATTTCCTTGTTTTACGTATTCTGTAGGAATATGCGTACATGAAACTCTCTTCCGTTGCTTCATCGTTCCTTTTATAGCGCTGCAATTGAAATTTTACATGGAATTAACTCTTAAAAAATAGGAATGACACAAAGAGTAAGTACTGTAACAGCTGTAGTAGTTAGTTATGAGAGAAATTGTGAAACAACTAATAGTTACAATAGGAAAAATAATATTTTATATCTGAAAAATTAAATAAACATAGCAACCAGCTCCAAATCCTCAAATGGTTGACCCAACAGCAAGGAGATCAACCACCACCAATAAACATTAATTAATGTTCACCTTTTACATTTGTTCCTAAGATATCTAACAACTAAGAATTGAGAAGTGGTTTAACACAAGACAGAACCGAAAAACAAATGTTAACTATCGGGTAAAATGGTAATGACGTAAGAAGATTGTGTTTCAGTCTTTTATGAGAAGAAGTACGGTACTGAATTTAGACTGCGGGGTTAGATTCTCTCAGGAGCTGACAACAGCAACACAGAGTGTAGTCAGTTGATGTCTTCGACAGAGTCTGATATTTCGACAGATGCACTGATAACACGACTGTGTCGATACCAAAATTTTTAGATATGATGACGGCTGCAAATCTAGACCAGCTAAACTATTGTAGTGAGACGTTATTTGAGCAAGACATTGACTTTTATAATATAATATGCTTGTAGTTCAAGTACAATACTGCAGTGGCGTTATACAGCAGAATAACGTTAAAAAGATGCTTTGTTTACTGCATCATTCAGTGTATTGCAGACTCAATGCACATCCGACAAAAAGGGTTGAGACCAAGACGAACAATCCCCTGAAAGAAAGTCTCTCGTCAGAAGACATCATCAAGGGTTGAAACTCTTATTGTGTGTTCCCCCTAGATTATATGGCGTTCTGGAGATGCCCAAAGAAGGTGTTCTCTTAGCCTGAATGCCAGTGACAGTGGTGCTCCGACCTATCATGTACCAAAAAATCACCCTAGCCTGTTTAGCCGCCTAGTAGGTCGGTACGTGCATCACACTATGAATTCGACGGGTTTCGTAGGTTGGTTGCATGGATTGCGTTTAAATGACAATAACAATTTACTAAGTTTTGATGCACCCTCTCTTCAGTCGTTAATGTGATTTCACAGCTGATTAAGATTAGGTTTTACGCTGAATTAACGAACCTATTTAATTACCAGTTATATGGACAAACTAAAGGAGTTGCGATGGAGAGCGCTTTGTTACGTTTGTTTATTGCAATATTACAAGGAGCGTACACTGGTGTTGGCTACATTGGAACCTGTGTCGCTTTTTTTTTATATACTTTCGTCCTCACTAAGGTGAGAATTTAATCAGCTGTTTAGAACATCTACCAACCCGTACATTCGCTTCTCCAGATTCGCTGGTGTAAGGGGTCCGTAGGCCCTTACTATAAGTTTGCACTCGGCACAGGTCGACAGGGCAAACAATCGATAGTGTCGGGTTGCGAGAGCGAGTGAGAGTTGAGTCAGAGTTCCCGGGTTGCGTGCCGAGTGGGTGGAGGCCTGTTGATGTGATAAAAGGCTTACCGACAAAGGGAGTGGCCATCGCCGCGGTTTAACCACTTTGTGTTAGAATAATACGGGAAAGTGAAAAAGTTTAATTACGAGAGTGATCAGTGATATTTCTGTGCCGATATTTGTGGTTTCGCGTCTACCGCGCCGGCATCATTTGGATTGCAGTGTTGCATTGTAGTGTTGGATTACATTGATTGAATTTGCGTGTGACGATTATGAATAACGAAGAAGCCTGTGCTGAGATTAGCCGTAATTAAACATGTATGACAAAGGCAGTGGCTGTCTCCTTTTTCTTGTGTTTTTGAGACGAATATAGGTTTTGATTAGTGAAGCTGTGTTGTTGTTCTTCTTGCCACCAGACATTTCATTATTACAGCATTTGGGAAGGACAAAATGGAATGTAACAGCTCCGCAGCAGTCCATTCCGATTGCCAGCCCCATTAGGTACACGGTCACATTAATTAATATTTATTTGGGCTGCTATCAGATCCCGATCGAGCGGGATAACATTAAAATAGGGAGTGTTACACTGGTCAGGAAGAAGACTGATAGTACGTTGGGAAATGCCGTTGATATGAAGCCTAATCACATTAATTTGTATCTTCGGGCTGATAGTTTTCACTATCCTCGTCACTGATATGGATTATTTTGTAATTTGTCCCATATAGTGCACGTCACCTCAGACGCTTAAGGTTTGTCACTTGAGTCAGCCCACCTCCACTTTTCGTAAGAGCCGGCCGTGGTGGCCGAGCGGTTCTAGGCACTACAGTCTGGAAACGCTAGACCGCTACGGTCGCAGGTTCGAATCCTGCCTCGGGCATGGATGTGTGTGATGTCCTTAGGTTAGTTAGGTTTAAGTCGCTCTAAGTCTAGGGGACTGATGACCTCAGCCGGCCGAAGTGGCCGTGCGGTTAAAGGCGCTGCAGTCTGGAACCGCAGGACCGCTACGGTCGCAGGTTCGAATCCTGCCTCGGGCATGGATGTTTGTGATGTCCTTAGGTTAGTTAGGTTTAACTAGTTCTAAGTTCTAGGGGACTAATGACCTCAGCAGTTGAGTCCCATAGTGCTCAGAGCCATTTGAACCATTTTTGAACTCATGACCTCAGATGTTAAGTCCCATAGTGCTTAGAGCCATTTAAACATTTTTTTTTTCGTAAGAATGGTTATAGTGAAAAACAGATCAGACGCGCTTTGCGCCATCGAGCAACAGTTTATCGGATGAGCAACGAAAATAACGAGGTGGCACCTAAGTCTTCGGCCTTTTGCCTTACGGTAGTAGCATTTCGTACAGGACAGTACGTATTCGGCAGAGGTACTGTTTGAAGTGTGTCTTTCGACCATCATATAATACTAGATCCCTTTGAGGGTGTGTAAAGGACGCGATGGCTTGTGTAATATGGGCCAAACGTCAGGACCGTGGATAGCCTCTGCACTGAGCGTAAGCGTCACAAATGATTACAACCGCCGAGGAAACATTCCTTTGCAGCGGTCATCCTATGGAGTATAACGGTCCAGAGTTTCCGGGGTGAACTTTTAGCTACTGAGATGCAGTTGTAAATATTATGGAATCATTTGTAGCTGAATTAGCAAGTGATCTAATGAAGAATGACAGATATTTCTTCCATCAGCTCTGCTTGGAAACCTACTCTCTCCCTGGTCAAACAACAGAGGGACACACTTAATTTTACTTGTTTGCACGTTGGTAATTAATATTGACTATTCACGGCGTCGGTCGATGGTTATGATTGATTGTGTAGCGGTAGTAATGTTTACTGTGTTTTTCTTATTTAATTTTTTATTTGTATATTTATTTTATGCATATGCCGCACAGACGAGGTTTTAAATTTCCTAGGACAGTGCTCCCACGCTAAATTTTGGCCTTGAAAATCACGAGTTGTTCATCTGTCGAAATATCGGAGGTTGTCCAATACGTCTTCCTTAAGACAATTTATACAAAAAAATGGCTCTGAGCACTATGGGACTCAACTGCTGAGGTCATTAGTCCCCTAGAACTTAGAGCTAGTTAAACCTCACGAACCTAAGGACATCACAAATATCCATGCCCGAGGCAGGATTCGAACCTGCGACCGTAGCGGTCTTGCGGTTCCAGACTGCAGCGTCTTTAACCGCACGGCCACTTCGGCCGGCATTTATACAAACGGAGACACACTAGTTTTGTCATCGAGTATCAGCTTAGAACATTGTTATTTCACGATTGGGTAGAACTAGAGTAATAAATATGGGATCTAAAGTTCCTACATCAGATGATACATAACTGACTTGTGAAGCGAGTGACTGTCATGGCGACGGCTGTTATCGTTGAAAGAACATGTTTCGTTTGAAGTGGTTTTTTACATCTCCGATTTCGCCGGACTGTTAAAACCGCTCAAAGTGACCGATCTGTGGAACAATCCATTTTAGGTTTTCTGTTGCTATTTGTTTTTTGTAATAAACATAGATATCTAATAACGATTTAAAAATTATAAGATTGATTCCGACTTTTGCAAGGTACCTTTCAATATATGTATAATCAAAATGTCAAATAAAATAGGTACGTAAGGGAAACTTAGTTCATCCACCGTTCATTGCTTTTTTTCAAAAAGCAATGAGGGCTTGAATACTACAAACAAACACTATTTTCTCATACTGCTTCTTGTTTTTTGTTCGAGAGCGATACTGTAATCGAGGATCTTTCCAATAGGTGGGCATTACAAACTGTCATTGCTAAAAGGTGTATTTCCGACGTGCGTTTCGAAGGGCTACAAGCAGATAAAGGCTTACTTAATATGTTGACACAACAGCAACCAGCTACTTTCAATTTATATTAAAAACTATGAATGTATTCTAAGTTTTTAATTTATTACTGGTACTATATCTTCCTTTCTCTTCTTTATTTTGTACACTATGTGATCAAAAGTATCCGGACACCTGCCTGAAAATAACTTACAAGCTCGTGGCGCCCTCCATCAGTGACGCTGGAATTCAATGTCGTGTTAGCCTTGGTCACAGCTTCCACTCTTGCAGGCATACTTTCAGTCAGGTGCTGGAAGGTTTCCTGGCGAATGGCAGCCCATTCTTCACGGAGTGCTGCATTGAGGAGAGATATCGATATCGGTCGGTGAGACCTGGCACGAAGTCGGCGATCCAAAACATCCTATAGCTGTTCCATAGGATTCACATCAGGACCCTGTGCAGGACAGTCCATTACAGGGATGTTATTGTCGTGTAACCACTCCGCCACAGGCCGTGCATTATGAACAGGTGCGGGATCGTGTTGAAAGATGCAATCGCCATCCGCGAATTTCTCTTCAACAGTTGTAAGCGAGAAGGTGCTTCGAACAACAATGTAGGCCTGTGCTGTTATAGTACCACGAAAAGCAACAAGGGGTGGAAGCCTTCTCCATGAAACACACGACCACACCATGACACCACCGCCTCCGAATTTTACTGTTGGCACTACACACGCTGGCAGATGACGTTCACCGGACATTCGCAAAACCGGCACCCTGCCATCGGATCGCCGCATTGTGTACCGTGATTCTGCACTCCACACAACGTTTTCCAGTGTTCTATCGTCCAATGTTTACGCTGTTTACACCAAGCGTGATGTGTTGCTTATGAGCAGCTACTCGATCACGAATCCAAGTTTTCTCACCTCCTGCCTAACTATCATAGTACTTGCTGTGGATCCTGATGCAGTTTGGAATTTCTGTGCGATGTTCAGGATAGATGTCTGCCTACTACACATTACGACCCTCTGCAACTGGCGACAGTCTCTGTCAGTCAACAGACGAGGTCGGCCTATACGATTTTGTGCTGTATGTGTCCTCACGTTTCCACTTCACTATCACATCGTAAACAGTGGACCTAGGAATGTTTAGGAGTGTGTAAATCTCGCGTACAGACATATGACTGAAATGACACCCACTCACCTGACCACTTTCGAAGTCCATGAGATCCGCAGAGCGCCTCATTCTGCTCTCTCACGATGTCTAATGACTACTGATGTTGCTAATATGGGGTACATGGCAGTAGGTGGCAGCAAATAGCGCCTAATATTAAACATGTATATTTTTTGGAGTGTCTGTGTACTTTTGATCACGTATTGTATAAATGGAAGACAAATAACAAGCTTTCGCTTACAGTTCTAGAGTTTTTTTCTTTAGTAATTTCGAGTGGAAACCCGTTTTTAGTCGCATACATGTCTTTACTTTTAAACGGGAATTTGAATGCAAATGTTTTCTTGCTCACAAAACAAAGAATGCTTTTTCAGAATATTCGATTGAACAAGTTATGCACCAGGCGAAATGCTACATTCACCATGAACAATTACATGGCAATAGTTAAATTTTCAATACCGACTTAATCCATTGGCCGATGTTAATTCTGCAATCTTTTCATAAATTCTCGTTCTATAGTGTGTTTATCTGTAAGTTGATTTCTTTCATTAGGAACTATATCGTTCATAGACTATACCAGTCTGTCAGAAGCCACAGAAAGGTCTGCCAAGCCCCTTATTTAAAAAAATCTTTCATTTAAAAACCGAAAATATTAACACCACTGCTATTGCAAAATTTATACGCCGATTTTATACCTAGTTAGAACATTTGAAATTATATGCAGCATACGTTTTAAAACGGCTCAGACTACACTCGGATGTTTATGGACTCGATCCAGTGGAGTGCCTCGTGGGATGCCTGATGGAGCTTCTCAATGCCACCATGGAAGCGTCTTATTGGACATTCATTCACAATGTGGTTCATTGTTTGGGTGTCACCACAGTCACACATACTGTCACTTGAAAACCCCCACATGTGCATGTTGTATTTGTACCGACCCTCTTCAGTCCGATATCTGTTTAACGGTACCCACACCCCCAAACATTAATTTTAGAACTTAATTTCCTGGTAAATGCGCCATTCAATCTCACGCGTCAAGGGAAAAACAACTTTAAAACCGGCTGAAGGGAAGTCACTTAAGACTCAAAAACAAGAATTTGAATTTTAAAAGGCAGAACGCCTCATCTTAAAACATTTCTCTAAATTAGGCTGAAGCCCCAAACAATCTCACAACTTAAGGGCAAAACAGTTTTAATTTAACACATCGGCTGAAGGACAATAACTTAAGGCTCAAAAAACAGGAATCTGAATTTAAAAGGGAGAAGGCCTTATCTTAAAATATTTCTCTAAATTAGGCTGAAGGCCCAAACAATCTCACGCCTTAACGGCAAAACATTCTAGATTTAAAATCGGCTAGAAGCCATACATAAACAAACCACAAAGACAAATAAGAAAAGGCAGCACATTAAAAGGCGGTCAGAAGTTTCCAAGGGTCGGCCTGGAATTCAAACACTAACGCTCGCTTGGGTGAGACAGGCAGTCGGCGCAACAAATTCTCAATCCGACGGCAACTCAACTGACAGGCGTTCAACGGACCAAGCGACAGGATAACTTCCGCACCACTCGACCAGCACAAAACAGAATGTATCGGCGCCTACAACGAATTACACATTCAGCTGTCAAACTATACGCCGTGCTGGACAGTCACAACGCGACGAGGAAAATACACTGCCTGCATTTACGTCAACGGCCAGGGCAGGTAACCGGAACGTTAACGGCCACAAGGCAGAAGATTCCACTGGTGCACTTCAATTCAAAATAATCAACTTAAACTCCACAGGAGGGCGGCTAGAATTTCGCCAACTTGAAAATACACAATGCGAACAGTTATGGCTGACTGGTAGATTAAGTAAAGCCTCAATTTTCGTGTCCGGGATCGGTGAGTCAAGGACCTCGTAGCAATGGGAACAGCCCGTCATACTCCGACGACACATGGACGCCGCCAGCGGCCCTCGGCCAGACCGGCGCCACGGAGACTTCCTCGCAGCTCCGCGCCAACCGACGAACTTTCCAGGCCTGGAAACGGTGAAAGGACCAAATACACGTCGTCTGGTGAGACGACCGACCGAACGACCAACCAAAGATCGTCCTGCTCTAATCTCCCTCCGTCAGACAGTTCATATGTGTCGCCAGCGGTCGGCGAGCACTGGCTGTCGGCGCCTTACCGGCGCTCCGTCCCCGACTTCATTGCTGCTGCATCCCGACTGCACTGCTGGTCCGTCCCGAACTGAGTACCAGACACACGACGACCCCCGAAACACTATCGGTCGTTCCAGAGATGGCACGACAGTGCACTTATAGATACGTGCTGCTGCTGCCGCTCACGGGCAAGTAAGGCCGGACTTCAGTGACAGCAGTAAATGGAATATAAAAACGAGGCGGGAGTACCGTAATAGAAGATGACAAACAACAAATGGCCTGAACACGAGCCGTGCACGCTCAGCCTACATATTCCGCTTTACAAAGGATTATTGGACACCAACCAACTAAAATTTTTCTCACTTATACCTTTCAGACGTGCGGCCGAAGCCTTGGAATATTTTACACAGTAGTGTTGTTTCAAATAAGTTCGAATTTAATTCTGAAAAATCCCCTGAATTCGTCACATCAGTTTGTTCTTTGGTTGAATGATTTATATTCTTAAACTAAAGAAAAGGGGTGTAGAAAAATAGAAAAGGGGTGTAGAAAAATATCTGCTACCAGTCACAATAAAACGTCATTTATTTGGCACACGACCGGTTTCGGGCTGAGCCCATCTTCAGGTGTTTGTACATTCATGTAAATGTTTGTACTTTTGGAGATCACTGTATAAATACAAAAAAATTATTTGCTGGTGACTACACAGATGCTAGTGGGACAATTTCAAGTGGTAAGGCAGCATTTGACGAAAATATATCTGTACTTACATAAAGATGAAGCACTATTATTACAGTTGTGCTGTGGTGATAGTTTTCCAACTTAGTTACACACTTATGGTCATTTTCAAGTCCATATATCAGTTTTACCAAGTATAGCTTCATATTACACTATTATGATGTGCACTCGTGAAATACAATAGGTTTACATACAAACATGTGGGCTGTGGTCAAAGTACTTAGATGTAGCAGATGTAAAGATAGTTGCTCATACAGATACTTATAGATTACTGTCAAAGAACTTAGCCACAGGAAGTGCAAGGGTGTTGCATAAATAGAAATTTAAAAAACCATTTTAGACTGCGACGTTTCTTGAAACAAATTAGTTTTTTCTTTTTTTTTTGCGAAGCTATTACAAATTAAAAACTGACAGCTAGAACTGTTTTGAGATACACTGTTGTCATAGAAATTAGATCTAGGGGGTACAATAATGTTAGACACATGAAATTTTGAAAGCTATTACACATTATACAATGCCAGTTACAGCTTGTGCTTACAGTATGACTGTTACAAATTACGATAATGAGACTTGGACTGTTGTATGACTGCTACATCGAATTTCTAAAGAATATTACTTTGTTATTCTATCAGAGGATAATTATTTTCTGTTTTTGAATATTTCATGAAATATGTGAAGATAGGATTTCTTTGCAAGTTCCACTTGTTCGTTGAGAACAAGGTCTGGTGAGTTAGAGCTGTGGATATAAATTTCTAGCTCAAGAAACGTCGCAGTCTATAACAGCTTTTTAAATTTCTATTTATGCAACACCCTTGCACTTCCTGTGGCTAAGTTCTTTGACAGTAACCCATAAGTTTCTGTACGAGCAACATCTTTACATCTGCTACATCTAAGTTCTTTGATCACAACCCACATGTTTGTATGTAAACATAGTGTATTTCACGAGTGCACATCATAATAGTGTAATATGAAGCTATACTTGGTAAAACTTAAATATGGACTTGAAAATGACGATAAGTGTGTAAGTAACTGGCAAAACTATCACCACAGCATAACTGTAATAATGGTGCTTCATCTTTATGTAAGTACAGATATATTTTCGTCAAATTCTGCCTTACTACTAGCAATTGTCCCACTTGTATCTGTGTAGTCACCAGCAAATAATTTTTTTGTATTTATACAGTGATTTCCAAAAGTACATACATGTACATGAATGTACAAACACCTGAAGATGGGCTCAGCCCGAAACCGGTCGTGTGACAAATAAATGACGTTTTATTGTGACTGGTAGCAGATATTTTTCTACACCCCATAAAGGAACAGTCACGGAATTCGACAGCATCCACTATGGATAAAATTCATAAAAAACTACCACTTCCATCCAAGAAAGAAACTTTCTTCTCGCTCTATCTGTGTTTTCGAAATTACGTCTCTGTATCTCAGGAGGAAGAATATTGTGCAAAAGAAATGGAAGAAGGAGAGCATGTGCGAAATTCTTACTGCGTATCCTCGATATAAATACAGATAGTCATCCTTGAGGCGCTGGTAATAGTCCATTATTGACATCTGCTTCTGAGTCCACAGTGTAAATAAACAAATCTTTGATATTTCTTTGGAAGAAAAGGTTAACAAATTTTGGCTACAATGTTACTGATCCAGATAATGACGTAGTAAGTAATGGTGAAGAGGAATCAAAACAAAAAGACAATGATATTGAGGGCGGGGAACGCATAGAAACAACTCAAAATGATCTTAAAGAAAGGGGTTTAAGGTGGCCGTGAACTATTTTTATGAGATGGAAAACTGCTTCCTATGTAAAGACACGCTACTGCCTAATAATGTGTGTACAAGATAAAAAGACGAAATTATATCGTCGATCCCTAAGGCAGTGAGACAGAGCTGATATCATGGATACAAAGCCATACATTAAAAAAAAGCATAACGTAATTAAAAAATTACGAATTAATTGCTTTCGAAAGAAAATGACTTTCGAACAGGATATTGCCGCCCTTGATTTGGAAGCGTTTCTAGATTTACCTGCATTCACAGCAACCTCGAGAAGTGGCAATGAATCAGTAGACAACCTTCACGGATGTAACCTCCTTGCAGATTACGCCTAAGAGATGATATCTGTTTCTTTCTTATAGCGGCGATATGACAACACAGATGACAGCGAAGAAGAGAAAGAGATGGAGAAACAACTGTGGTAATATTTCACATTTTCAGCAGGTGTATTTAGAATTCCCAGCAGTGTTAGTATCTAGGTGTACAGCGTCCTTTCGAATACAAATGCCGATGAAACCAGTGCAGGACGGATTTAATGTATCTTGGAGCTCGCAGCCGACTGTAAATAACTGACATTTACGTGGTGGTCGTGAAATTCACTTTACGTGACTGCGTAAACACCTATTCCTCAGCAATACCTAGTGAGGTATTACCATTTTGTGACGAGCATCTTCGGTTCTAGGCTATTCCGCGTACCATCCGCTAATATTTTTAGAATAGCAGTTCCTTTCTTTTTTAACAAAAAGTTCCTGAGTTGGTGTTAGGAAGTTACGTGCACATCGTGTTAGCACAAAAAAATGGTTCAAATGGCTCTGAGCACTATGGGACTTAACATCTATGGTCATCAGTCCCCTAGAACTTAGAACTACTTAAACCTAACTAACCTAAGGACATCACACAACACCCAGCCATCACGAGGCAGAGAAAATCCCTGACCCCGCCGGGAATCGAACTCGGGAACCCGGGCGTGGGAAGCGAGAACGCTACCGCACGACCACGAGAGTGTTAGCACAAACTACCATCTTTACTTAATACAGCACAGCACGGCACAACACAGGACAGCCTCTGTACTGACGAGAAATTCGCATTACTGTCATTGAGGTTTTCATGAGAACGACCTAGTTTCTCTATGGCTTGTCTCTAAACATGTCGTCTGCATTCGGTTTTTTTCTTTCTTTATTTATTTATTTTCCATGAAGACATCTGCTGCTCCAGAGCTTAAGGGATCCCCATAGAAACGACATGCATTTGCTTGTGAAACGGGTGGTTGCATTTCTGCTACACGGCCGTGAGACAAAGACATGTCTACAAGAAAAATCCGATTCAGAAGTTCCACCACCTCAGTAGCGAGGCCATAGCAAACAACTACACCGAGGCCGATTAATAGGTCTTCTGACCGGACCACTGTGCACATACTGATAGTATGTGAAATTTACGGAATACTATTTAGCAGTGTACTTAAATACTACCAAAGAAACGGTGAAAACTCGATAGAAGAGCATAAGATCCAAAAATCGTGTTTCAGTATCGGAATCGTCATTACGTCACATATTTCTTACTTGTAGGCAGACAATATTGTTGAAATTGTATTTTCTATTACTATTAGTACATCATTATCACTATAAATACATAAAGACACGTTCCGCTTAAGGTACAGGATGAATGGTGTTGGTTCGTGATTTACATTTTAGTGGATTTTCAAAGCTGGACATCTCAAATAGGTGGAAGTACATCGTAATGTGTGAAACGTCTTCGGAAACGTATGGAAATAAAAATTAAATCTTCAAATAGCCGGACTGGTGTCGAAGAAGCAACACTGAATTTCAGGACAATGCTCTAATTGAACTGTCCACGACACGACTCGCTACCCACTTTTGTAGCTTCACTCGTGCCAGTACGTCTCTCCTACATTCCAAACTTCGAAGATCTCTCATACTCCGCTAAACAAGTACTCATGTAATAAATCACATATAAAAAATATCTTACGTGGATATCAGAACGGAGGAAACTGGTGAGTCGGGCCTTTGAGGTTCAGTCCGTAAGAGAGTGATATGTTCAAGTCTTGGTTCGACAGAGAAAAAAATTTATTCTGGAAACTCTACAATTCTTGAAATTATATGTTAATTTGTTGCTCATCGATGTTGTCGCACTGCAGACGAAACACCGCGACGGAAAGAGATTTCGAGACCTGCGATCCATAAACATGAAGCCACACGGATTACGTCATACCCTGGCTGTTATCAAAAATGTTCAAATATGTGTGAAATCTTATGGGAATTAACTGCTAAGGTCATCAGTCTCTAAGCTTACACACTATTTAACCTCAGTTATCCTAAGGACAAACACACACACACACACACCCGTGCCCGAGGGAGGACTCGAACCTCCGCCGGGACCAGCCGCACAATCCATGACTGCAGGGCTCGGCTGATCCCGCGAGGCTGGCTGTTATCCACTTTCGGCGTTACGTCAGTGTGTGGTAAGACACCTGTAACTAGGAACAGCATTGCATCAATTGCAACAGCATTGCCACCGCCATGTTACCACCATCTATAGCAACCACTGTTTTCCAGCGGCCTACTCCAACCGGCAAGAACGCTGTGCACTCACCAGAGCATACCATAATCGCGTTGCCTCAGCAGTGAATCAGGTCTTCAGACATGGCTGCTTCCGATGCGCCAGGTATGAAGATGCGAAGATGCTGTGGTTTGACGCAAGAAGGGCTCCCTGTGAGGGAGGATTTATCTGTGTGCTCCTGCAGAAAAATCTGTTTTGCTGGGATCCGTTTTTTCGCTGTGGTCACTGTGACTTTTCATGGCTCGCACAATTTTTCGTCCGTTGATTAAATCCCTAGAGTTTCCTTGCCAAAAGCAGATCGCCATCCTGACACACCGAAGCAACACTTTCCCACACAATGACGGATCGTGAATTGGCCCCTTACGTCTATAATGTACAAGTCATTTGTGTACTAAAGTGACGAAAGCCACTGGAAAGCGATATGCACACATACTATCAAGTACACAAGGTACAAAAGGACAGAGCATTGACGGAGATGTCATTTGTAGTCAGATGATTTATGTGAAACGGTTTCCTAATTGACTGAGGGCGCACGACGGGAGTTAACAGACACTGAACGCGGAATGGTAGCAGGAGCTAGACACGTGGGAAATCGTTTGGGAATTCAGCATTTTGATATCCCCAGTGTCAAGAGTGTGCCGAAACACGAAGTTTCGAACATCACGTCTACCCACGGAGAATGCAGTGGCCGACTGCCTTCACTTCACGACAGAGAGTAGCGGCGTTGTGTAGAGTTGTCAGTGCTCGCAGACAAGCAACACCGCATTAAGTAACTGCAGAAATCAATGTCGAACAGTACGGCCAAATCAGAGGTTAAGGGCGATGGCAACAAACGGCAGACGCTAATGCCTTTGCTACCAGCACGGCGTAGTCTTTAGCGGCTCTGCTGGACTCATGACCATATTGGTTGTATCTTAGACTACTGGAAAACCTTGGCCTGGTCAGATGAGGCCAGGTTTAAGTCGTTAAGAGCTGATGGTGAGGTTCCAGTGTGACGCAGACACCACGAAGCGATGGACCCGAGTTGTCAACAAGCTACTTTGCAAGCTGGCGGTGACTCCATAATGGTGTGGACTGTGTTTACATGGAAGGGACAGGGCCCTCTGCTCCAACTGAACAGATCATTGACTGGAAATGGTTACGTTCGGGTACTTGGAGACCATTGGAAACCATTCATGGACATCATGTTCCCAAACAACGATGGAATTTTTGTTAATGGCAATGGGGCCATGTCATCAGATCATAACTGTTCGCGATTGGTTTGAAGAATGTTCTGGAAAATTAGAGGGAATGATTTGACCGCCCAGACCGCGCGACAGTAATTCCCTAGAACATTTATGGGACATAATCAGGTGGCAAGTTCACGCACAAAATCCTGAACTGGCCACAGTTTCTCGAATATATCGGTTCTAGAGGCAGCATGGCTCAAAATTTTTGCGTATGTCATCCAATGTCTTTTGTCTGTGCCACGTCAGGTGGCTGCACTATGCCGTGCATAAGGAGGTGTAAGTAGAGTGTTCTCCACTCCATATTCTACACTTTCTGAGAAGTGCTGCACTGCATTCCTCCTTAAATTACGAGATGCAGGTGATCATAGAATTAAGCGAGGAACGAATATTGTCACACTGGATAATACAAAGTAATTATAATTAAACTTAAACTTTCAAACTGCTGTAGCAATAACACCACTGGTCAGACCGGAATATTATCGGAGAAGAAAGATAACGCATGGCAGAAGAAAAAATAAATAGTTACAAAATGTAGCAATAGATGGCGCTGTAAGCATCATACTTCAATAGTGGTCGACTACAAATGACAAATGCATCATACAACAATGTCTAAGTTGTACGTTTGACGTTAAACAAATTGTACTACTCAGTGTTCATAGGTAAGTGTAATATCGTGTGACTAGGCCTCCCGCCGCGTAGACCGTTCGCCGGGTGCAAGTCGTTCGATTTGACGCCACTTCGGCAACTTGCGCGTCAATGGGGATGAAATGATGACGATGATTAGGACAGCGCAACACCAAGCCCCTGAGCGGAGAAAATCTCCGACCCAGCCGGGAAACGAACTCGGACCCTTAAGAATGACATTCTGTCGCGCTAATCACTAAGCTACCGGGTGTGGAGACTGTTCATAGGTGTACAGCTGTGATACTGGTAGTTATGTAAGCCCATCCACCACAGCAAGGTCATATCATATCGGATGGGAAAAGTCGGTTTTTAATTGTCCTGAGGCCGAAAACCGCATAAAAAGCACCAATAAAAATGCAATCGGATTATTAATTTCCGTGTATCTGGCGCAAAATACGTTCACTATGCTGTCCACAGTTTTCTGCAATAAGTTGAAATCGAGAAACAGCATGTTCCACAACTGGTAGAAGTCCTTCCGGAGTCACGTTCAGAATGTGTTGAGCAGTGCGTGTCTTCAATGCAGCTAATTTTGCAATCGGAACACTGAACACAGCCAGAGGTCAGACGGTTTAAGATCAGGTGATCGGGACGGCCAGGCTGTAGCTGCTTAACTGGATTTGCAATGTACGGAGGTGCGCCATCTTGCACACAAATGATCCCATCCTCACATCCACGCTGTTGGAGAGCTGGAATGACGTGATTGCGCAAAAGACACTCATAGTATTTACCAGTGACGGTACGGATAACAGGTCCGGAAGCACCTGTCGCTTGGAAAAAATATGGCCCTATGATAAATGATGCCGTAAACCCGCACCAAACCGTGAATTTTTCAGGACGAAGTGGTACTGCTTTATTTTCGTTTGGATTTTCCGTTGCCCATATTTGACAATTTTGTGTATTGACATATCCTGTCAGATGGGAAGTGGGCTTCGTCTGTCCACAAAATCTTCCAGGGCCAACCATTGTCACATACGTGGCAGCAAGAAATTTTAAAGCAAAGGTCTCTTTTGCTTGCAGGTCAACAGGAAGCAACTCGTGCACATGGATAGTTTTGAATGGATAGGAAATAAGGATGTTTCGTAGGATTTTACGGTGTTCACGGATACGTCCAATGTTGGGGCAATTATCCGTGCACTGCACGTTTGCACACCACCACTCGTCTCCTCCTGCATTGCTGTGGCCACTGCTTCCACTGACGTCGAATCAATTCGTTTCCTCCCTCTACTAGCTTGCACACCAAAAGAACCCGTCTTTTCGAATTTCCGAATCATTTTCTCCAGACCCACGGCTGTCATCGGACCAACGCCTTTTTTTCAAACTCTTTAGTGTCCGGAACTTCTGCAGAGCGACGTGTGCACAGTCATCGTTCTTGTGATACAGCTTTACAATCAGAGAGCGATCCTGCATTGAGACAGTCATGACGAACGTCGCAGACGTGAAAGGAGGAAAGCCGTGTCCCCTGCGTGTTTATACCAACTTCAATGGGTGGTGCGCATGACAGGTATTTTCATTTACGTATTCTGATACATAAAGCGCCATCGATTCATCAATTTTAACGCTATTTTTTTTCTTCTTCCATAAGTTTTCCCCCTTCTCCGATAATATTTCGTTGCAATTTGACGTCATTCTGACCAGTGATGTTATTTGTACAGCGTTTTGAAAGTTTAACTTTAATTGTAATCACCCTGTAACTCAAATTAATATTGAACTTTCTACAGAAAAAATGAAAATGTGATGTAATTGATTTATGTCGTTTTCTATTAGTTATTTATTTTTGGACTTTATACTTATGGAACGATTCATTTCAAGCAGGTCCCAGCAATGTCGAAGTAGAACAGGTGGAGTGGCAACCGCGGATATTTAGAAGAACCTTTTCCATTCCGATCTTTCTCTTACAGGGAAGCCACCCGAAATATTTGCCTACGAACTGTTAATATAACTGCATCCAACGAGTAATACTGCCGAGCTATATAAGGGAGCCGCAGAGTATACGCGTGTATTTGTGAGTGTTACAAATCAAAATCTACGATGCTCATAGTGTTGTGAAATGTAATTGACGCCACGCGTGAGGCGTTTCTTGTGTACGATTCTCTGTATTTCCGATAATTATATAACTTGTAATGGAGATGTAGGACGAACTCACTGGCTCTTTTCGACATCTAGCATTTCCGCAGTATTCTGTTCATCTGATAAATTCTGGTCATTGAGTAGAAGCCTCTGAAATTACCCAATAACAGTTGTGTGTCGAACGCGAGTGATTAGAGAATATCGCGAAACCCTGTCTTAACGATCACATTACAACAACCAATTTGTAGAGCAGTCTGTCTCTCCCTTTACATATATTAACAAATCGTTTTGCGAAATAAGAGCGAAACAGCAGAACATTACCCAAATACCATGTGGCTAAGTTAATTTCTTATTTTCAATCCAGTTACACGCTTCTACAGGAAAATGGTGAGTGCAGTTCAACCGAACGAACACAAGAGTAGAAGATAATGAGACACATGTTAGTTCAGTTTTATGATTAATTTGAGAGTAGTTGTTTTCAGCAACTTTAGTGAAAACTTATGAATAGTAACCTGTCTGTAACAGTTGTTTCTTGGATCACGTACAGATATTATTTAAATTTATTTAGAGTATCTCGCCAGTATCCAGACATAGCAAATAGCTCTTGTGTACTAGTGTGCGATGTCAACCAACGCGTAGTTCGTCTAAACGTATATTTCTGTCCTGCAGTACAATAAATCGAACGTTACAGATGCTGTAAACAGAGTACAATGGGCTGCCTGTCATTTGAGGGTAGGACGAATGGGGCGTGTTGTGTGAAGAGTTGCACCCGTACACTCTCGCAGTGCGCGCACACGATGCTGCAGTATGCCTCTACATTTATCTGACGACGCATACGTTCTAAAAGATTGTAATCAGTTTAGTTTTCCGGTTACTGCTCCCATCGACTTCCTTTTCACTCTCTCTCTCTCTCTCTCTCTCTCTTTCTCTCTCTCTCTCTCTCTCTCTCTGTAATAATGATTAATTAGTTATACATGCTTGCGTGGACTGATCCCTGTGTCACAAATTTCCTTCAATTCGAAAGTTGTCGGAAACATTTTCAGATGTTAACGGTAATTTTGGAGTCAAACAATCGTGAATGTTGAAATATCATCAAATCACTAACTGTCAAAACTGCAATGAGGAAATACTTCAGCGAGTAAGTGACGCGGGATAAAGGAAGCGAGACTGTCTGTCCTTTCCAGGGGAGATTACTTCGTCCGTTGAAGGGTGTCGAGTGGCTTAGAACAGGTTCAGAGAAGTGAGCAAAGTTTAGGCGCCGATAGGGATAAGGAACAATTATTTTGTAGAGAATTTCACCTATATCTGCACTTAGCTGAATCGATGATGTTCACCTGTCGTTCAGAAAAAACGTCATGCTATATACTATTTTAAGAGACGCTATGTGCGTAAATTCGATGCTACAGGCGATCGACAACCAACAGTCGTTAAAAGTAAAATGTATTATGACCGCGATCACGGCCACGATGACTTCCAAATTTATTTACTATAGCGTTAGCTGTTCGCAAATATTGCCTAATGTATATTAAATAGATAATTGAAAAAGGAAAGAATTGTATAATCATCAAAATCTTAAGAATACTTCTAGAAAGTTGTGAACGAAAAATCCTCTACAATACCATACATGTTGTTCCATACAGTGCAGTAACTACCATGGAACATGGGTCAGGTTCTCATGTAATACCTTTATCTTCAGCAATTCCTTCATATGGAAAACTAGGTAAAAATTAGTATATTCATTATTATTTTTTTTGTACCTATTCGATTTACGGGACATAAAGATTTACACAACATAATTAATTTCCGTCTACGACAACCATTTGCGAGACCTGAGTTCAAATAATTTTTCAGTCACATCAAGCCTGAGATAACCTCAGAAAGTAACAAGCCAAAAATAATTGTAATTCTATGTAAAACTGCCTTATTACTTTCTGACCCTATTTTATCTACATAAGTTGGTCCAATTTGATTGAGAAATTGTTTGTGCTAAGGTCTTGAAGATGGTCACCATAGACGGAGATCAATTATTCTGCGTAAAATAATGTGCTCTACAAGTGGAAAAAATATAATAAAACCTTCCCTGTATCGCTTTGAATTTTGCTGTGATTATGTAGCAACACATATTTCTTTCTCTGTTCAAAGACAGGAATGTTGTGGTCACTTAATATTAAGATCATTGTTTTCCCCTTTTGTACGTACTAGATCGTAGTTTGTTATGCTAAATGAACATATTTTCTTTAGCGGGAGTCGTTACGATCCTGAATCAACACATTTTCAAAAGTCTGGATTGTCTGGTTTCCTGGATACCATGTGTAGGGAGAGCGCAAACAAAGATAATGTTATTGAAGTTTGTAGAATCCTTTGTGGGTGACACGTTGAGGTATGACACGAAATTTGAAGTCAACATATGGCATAGAATTCTGCTGCTGACGGAGATGACTGATGTGGAAATGTATTTCAAAGGTAACCTTTATTTTCTCAGTTTTTTAGACGGGTGAGGTGTGCGCTCTTTTCCCAGACACCGAGGGAACCGAGATAGATTGTAATTAAGAGATGAGTTAATCCACTTCAAAATTCTGTGCAGAGCATGACGAGAAGCCGACGGACGTTATATCCGAGCTAACAGATAAGTGACGTTCCGTCAAGTAGCAGTGTACTTCAATGTAAAGGACTAGTCGATAAAGTAAGTAGAGTCGTTAAGTCGCGAGAAACCGTAACAGAAAACAAGCCAGGATAAAATAACAGCACAGCCTGGCAAATAACATGTATCCACAAAATTTTTACCCACTGTTGGTCTCTATAGTACAATGAAAGTCGTTACAAGATTTCTTCTGCAACACGAACCCCACGATTGGTTCTCATGTTGCCGACCTATTTACCACTTTCAGCACGTTCCAGAAAGCTTCACAAAGTAACCTGTCCACATCTTCATTCTTACTGGAAAGTTTTTCATGATAGTATGTTCAGTTCAAGACATATATTCTGTCCTTTCAGAATAGTGGGTTTTTAATCCCATTTTTAAAACTCAAATCTTACATACTTTTAGGCATTACTAACTTATCACATGAAAAAGAATGCCAGCCACATTACAAACACTAAACAAATTCTTAACACCTAAATATATTTGCCACTATTAACGCGCAGAACTGAATATAAATTCCAAAATTTCTTGCTTATTTTTTTCTAAAAACTCTCCCGTATTTAAGCATACCAAAAAAATTAATCTCACCCTTCGATTGGAATATCACATTAATACAATGTGTTACCACCTCTAGCATTGAAAGTTAAATGAGGATGAGCCCCCAAAAACTTCGCGAGGCATGTCAAATCTGGCTGATACAGTTTGCTGATGTTTAGATCTTGTAGAACTATGAAATTTTGGTAGATAATTCTTACGCCTCACCCGCTTTTCGACACTGTCTCAGATATCTTTTCTCCATGCCAATATATACATAAAGCAGAGCGTTTGTTTCTATGCGTGTATGTCTGGGATCTTGTCCCAAATCGTTGGATCTATTTTAACCAAATCTTGCTTATGTACAACAGGCCTCCCAGGTGTCATCGCTATGGGATGGGGTAACCTGCTAGCTCCAATAGAAGCTGACATCAAGTGTTTTTTTCCCACCCTTGTCTTATAGGTTGCCCTGCAGAAGAAGCCTACTGCGTGGGAACAGTATCAGTCTGCTAAATCATCCTGCTTTGCAGAGCAGCACACACATCAGTGGCAAGAAATGGTTTTCATACATCGACATGTTTGTTGCATTGCACAACAGGTACATTGCATTGGAGTAATGTAGGCCTGCTTCACCTACGTGCTTTGCATGGCACACTGCACGTCAGGAGCAAATAAATGTTTTTCAAGACCCTGACGTGTAGCCTGACCTGCATGACAAGTGTGTTACAGAGTAGTGTTGCGGGAGTAGTTTCAGCATGCTTTATTGTACTGTATCACAAGCGTTATGTGTGCTGATTAGCATTTTCTGTAATATTAAGACTGGCTAATACAACAGGCCATTGAAGGAGCGATACGAAGTCTACACGATCTTCAAACCTGAAATGTATGCAGGCAGTCCTGTGAACAGAGCTATTATCATCTTGGAAGCCTACATACTTGTCATACACAGTGCACTCATCACATTAATATAGCAGGAATGACAGCACTTACCCACCGAGTATGATGAAATAAACATCCTGGTTCATATCATGGTAAACTGAATGAGGGGTTGCAAGTCATGGTCGACCCTAAAAACACCACAGCACCATTTCCAGCCGGAATCTCACACTCCGCACACTGTGGATTAGACGCCACACTGGACAGTCAGACCGCAGTACACGCTTCCATTCAGCTACAGTGCTGTTGTGCGTGATTAGTTTGTACAAGGTAACGGACTACAAATGTCCACTGCATACACTTCCCTTCATTATTTTCGCTCGGAAACCGGCTGAGCTGGATCTACAATATCTGAAAGCAGCAACTTCTATCATGTTTGAAAAAGACTGTCACTGGAAAAGTGTCACACTCGTCTCCGGTCACAGTCAGATTTTTATTGAGGGTAATATTCATTCCTCTTGTTATATAGCAGCAAATTGTAAGGCACTGCTTGTAGACACGTTAGATGGCCTGGGTCCATAAAGCAAGAAATTTCTCAACTTCAATCGCAGTGTGGTCAAGGGCACATCCAAACACAATAACAAGTTTCTGCTATTCTGTCATGACTGCATGTCGATCCATCTTACTGCACTGATCCTATACAGCCGACATATACATATGCACCTATTCACTACCATGTCTTAATTCAACAGTTCACAGTCACAGACAGCATGGTACCAGTACTACATTATCTAAGACAGTTCAAAGCGATCAGTGTGCTATCTTGATGGGGTGACAAATATTTTGTACAATGAGCTTATGGTTATTTATAGAGGAATGACAGGCATGACTCGGCTGAGCCTGAGGGTATCACTTTTGACAGACACTGAATGGGACATTAATTTTTCGATATGTATGTTTCACAGACAGTGAGAAAAGACCACTGGCGATCATTGGACACACTTTTTTAACAGTCATTGGGGATCATTATTACAACGTCAAGAGATGGTTATATTGCTAAAGAGTCACTTTAGTTTCTATAAAAAATAGTATAGAAAGAAATGTTGTTCGTGGCTTTTGTCACCCTGCTATATGACGACATTTGTTTCAATGGGTATCAGAAACAATGATTACAAAGACAACACGAGTAGTATATGTAATAAACTGTAAAATCTTCAAGGTTATTTCTTCAGTTAGATTTACTGTTCACCTTATGTAAGCACATTGTCAGCTGACCACAACCTGAAAGTTTTATTTTAGTTATACAGGGTGATTCAAAAAGAATACCACAACTTTAGGAATTTAAAACTCTGCAACGACAAAAGGCAGAGCTAAGCACTATCTGTCGGCGAATTAAGGGAGCTATAAAGTTTCATTTAGTTGCACATTTGTTCGCAGCCCAGGAAAATCGACTCGCAGAGCTAGCAGAGAGCTGCAAATTCCACAATCAACTGTATGGAGAGTCCTACGAAAAGTTTAGTTATGAAACCTTATCGTCAACTGCCGAGGCGATGGATCGGCCGCCAGGCAGCCCGTGACAGAGCACTTCATCACTGGCCTCCAAGAAGCCCTGATCTTACCCCCTGCGATTTTTTCTTATGGGGGTATGTTAAGGATATGGTGTTTCGGCCACCTCTCCCAGCCACCATTGATGATTTGAAACGAGAAATAACAGCAGCTATCCAAACTGTTACGCCTGATATGCTACAGAGAGTGTGGAACGGGTTGATATTGCTCGAGTGTCTGGAGGGGGCCATATTGAACATCTCTGAACTTGTTTTTGAGTGAAAAAAAAACTTTTTAAATACTCTTTGTAATGATGTATAACAGAAGGTTATATTATTTTTCTTTCATTAAATACACATTTTTAAAGTTGTGGTATTCTTTTTGAATCACCCTGTATTATGAAGGACTATGTACAGTAGAGCGTCGATTATCCGAACGTCGCTCAACCGAACGACCGCTTAACCGAACTGTGTACTCGCTCGCACCTGTTACTCGCCCACCCTATTGACCATCATCCCCCTCACTCCCAAACCAAGTTTCCCACAAGGTATGATTGAAAATGACGAACAGAATGATATGCCCGAAATTCTCGGTATGCTAAAAGAAATAGATTTCCACGAATGTGATGAAGAAGACGTTCATGAATGGATGAATATCGATGATGCAGATCCAGGACGCCAAATCATGCTGGACAGCGAGATTGTAAACGTCGTCACTGATAAAGATGACGCCGCCAGCGGCTCATCAATCAGTGCTCCAGAAAGTGAAGATGAAAGTATACCGACAGCTTGTGAGGCGTTCACTTGTTTACATACTGCCTTGCGATGGTTTGAAGCCCAAGATGAAAGTGACCAGTTTCAGATATCTGTAATGAAAAAAGTACGTGACTTAGCTGCTCGTAAGCGTGTAGGCTTGCTTAGACAGACCAAAATAAAGGATTTTTTTAAACGTTAATTTTGTATACTGTGTGTATTGTTCATGCAGAATGGGTATGTAATATGTATATATTTTTGTTTAATAAACTGTGCCACATACTATATATTCCTACTGAAGTTGCTTTTGTCTGTTACGTTGTAATACTAAAAGAGATTCCTGTTTTTATGAATAAATCTACTGTACAGTACTTCTTTTTGGCAAATAAACATGTACAGTTCGATTATCCGAACAAAGCAGTTTTCAGTTTTCCGAACACCCATGTCCCCCAATGACTTCGGATAATCGACGCTCTACTGTATTGTTTTCTTTCTAACTGCACTATATGTGACGCCCTCTATGACGGAAAGACGGGTCATGTACAATATGTGCAAGAACCAAGAGGGAAAAATAAGAGTGGATGACCAAGAATGAAGTGCTCTGATTACAAAGGGTGTCGGATAGGGATGTACTCTTTCGTCCCGGCTGTTCATTGTAGACGTCGATCAAGCACTGACAAAATAAAATAAAGGAGAGGAATTGAAATGCAGAGTGAAAGGGTATCAATGATACGACTCGCTGATACATTGTTATCATGAGTAAAAGTGAAGAAGAATTACATCAACTGCTGAATGGAATGAACCAACTAACGAGTACAGAACATGGACTGCGAGTAAATCGGAAAAAGACGAAAGTAATGAAAAGGAGAAGAAATGAAGTCGTTTAACAAATATGAATTGTTGAGGTTGTATAGGTTCACTTTCTTTAATGGTTGGTCGTGGTTTACGTTCTTCTAGTTTATTTTGTTTGTCTAATATTATTTATGAGCGTATAGGTAGATGAAGATTATTAATTAACAAGGGTATAATCAATTTGATGCCTAGAATGGCTTTGTGGTGATTTCTTTTGAGATCATCAAATATGGCTGCTCCTCCATCGTTAAATTTGGTAAGTGAGTTGAGATTATTAAATAGAATTATATCTTGACCTTCTTATATAGTTTTGGTCCTGATTATTTCATCTTTTTTTTAGATCTGTTTACACTTCATCTATATATTCTTATTCTCAATATGGTAATTATTATTCTGGGGTTTCTACTTGTTCTCTCGGATATTTCTGGGAGTATCATCTTTTAATTTTACATTGATTGCCTTTAAATATTCTTTGTTTAAAGGGTGAGTGTTTCTTTGTTTAAATTGCCTAATTGTTTCAATTAAAAAATATTCTTTTGTGGGATTGATGGTAACGAAACAGATGAAGTGAAGGAATTCTAGTACCTAAGCAGCAAAATAACCAATGACGAACGGAGCGAGGACGACGTCGAAGGGCATTCCTTGCGGAAAGGGCATTCCTAGCCAAGAGAAATCTATTAGTTCAAACATGGGTCTTAAACTGAGGAAGAAATTTCAGAGAATGTCCGTTGGAAAACCGGACTGTGGGAAAACCGAAACGGAAAAGAATCGAAGCATTTGAGATATGGTGCTACAAAAGAATGTTGAATATTAGGTAGGCTGATGAAGTAAGGAATGAGGAGGTTCTGCTCAGAATTCGAGAGGAAAGGAATACGTGGGGAACGCTGACAAGGAGAGGCGTCAGGACGATACGACATCTGTTAAGACATCAGGAAATGACTTCTGTGGTACTAGAGGGAACTGTTGAGGGCAAAATCGGTAGAGGAAGGCAGAGATTGGAATACATTCAACAAACAATTGAGGACATATGTTGCAAGCACTACTCTGAGGTGAAGAGGTTGGCACAGGAGAGGAATTCGTGGCGGGCCGCATCAAACCAGTCAGAAGACTGATGACTCAAAGAAAACAAAAAAAAAAACAAAAAAGGCAAAGCTAGTGCACGGAACACAGTTTACGACATTCCATTGTCCTATTAGCAGCCGTGTTAAATCATCTCGTATGGGTAGACTTTCGGATTCCAAGAGTTTCCCTACAGTTATTCATAGAATACACGCTAGTACTCCCGTTTGATCTATCAAAAATTGCGGTAGAAGTACATCTATCGAATAATTTCATTTCTTATCTCAGAGAGATCCTTGAAGTATACCATGTTCTATAAGCTCTACGATATCACTGACGTATTTATTTAACCACAGACGTTCAGCCAGCTTCGTTATCCGGAATCATGGTAAATAACGACGCAGAAACACTGACAAGTATATCGCTTGAGTCCATGTTTTCCTCTTTTAATTTCTCAATGAAATTAATTCAATCAGCCGTAGCGGAACGTATGTATCAAGGGGTAGTTACAAAATAAAATTCAGGTAGAGTATCGTCATATCGAAAACATCGCACACCCTACTAACTTTAACAGAAAGGATGAAGGTGTCCAATTAGATAAAATGTAGATGTTGTCTTGGCACCGACAGAATGGCGGATCACTTTCTATCGAGAATATTGGCACTGCCAGAGATAGCATTGTAGCCGGTGTCACGTGATCGACTGTTGTTCCTTGCAAACTGTCTGTATATTCAGCTTTCCCTCGATTTGCGACTGCAGTTCACCGCTTTGTCTCTGAGTGTGTGTCCCGCAGCCGGAGACGAAACTTAAGCCGGTGTCAAGTGATCGACTGTTTTTCCTTGCGTACTGTCTATATATTCAGCTTTCCCTCGATTTGCGACTGCAGTTCGCCACTTTGAATCTGAGGGTGTGTCCCGCAGCCGGAGACGAAACTTTAAACAAAGTTTCACGTACCGATTACGGCCTGTCAACTCATAAGTTTTGAGAGAAATTAGCGTCAGTATTTTGCAACAATGACTCATTACCTTAATACTTCCGTAATATTCGCACTTGATTGCAACTGGTTTCTTTCCAAACACAATTATTACATTCTTAAGCCTGGTAATACAGAGAGAGTGTGCGTGGAAGTCACGAGGCAAACCATGGATACCGAGGAAGTTCAGACGAAAGTAAACAACAGGCGAATGAAGGCGTAACGTATTGTCAATACTGTCAGCATATGAATTAGGAATTTAGGATTTCTCCAGAAATCTACGCTATTAAGGACTGGTAGATACGTGGTTTGACGTCCACAGAGCAATTGACTCATATCCGGAGTTTTTCATTTTGTTTCTGCGCCACATTTGTTCTGCTTCTGTCTGTGATTCTGTTTGCCAGTAAAGCAGCTGAAAGCCGCGCTACAGCGCTGACAAGGTAACAAAACAAATCGAAGTCGTAACAGTGCCTTAAGGTTCGAATATTTTGTATTCTCCTCATGCAATGCTGACTCAAAACGCATGGTAGGGTGCTGAGGTACAAACGGATGCGAGTTGGGCGTCTGACAATGACTTCATCTTTGTATCGATTCTGGGGCCTCAAATTTCAGACGGCATAATAGCAGGGAATCTATGTGAGGTAACTGTCAGAATCAGTGAAAGGAATATAAATGAAGAACGTAGCAGTTTTCAGGAAAATGCGAGGAGGAGAAAGTGTTGGTTGAGTAATAGGAGTTTGAACAAGGTAGCACAAGTTGAATCTGGTTGATCATTTGCAGTTAAGTGAAAACGTCAGTGACATCACTGATCTATGGAGCATGGTACACTTAGCGGGGCCTCTTTGGCATGAGAGGTGAAGTTATGCGATAGTAAGTTTTTGTGAGAAGAAGGAATATTATTTTATTTGTATGTTGCACCACCATATCCAATATTATGCAACCGAGAATTGCGTATTGCCGGGTTTGCATGTAGCCCACGTAAAGTAGTTGCCTTGCAGGTCCTCTAATCTCCTTGAGGTGCAGTTGTTTGCCTCTATAAAATTGATATCACAAGAAATCACAGGAGAACACTGTCCTTTAAGGTAATCACTCTAGATCTGAATCGAAACCAGAATGCTGCAAATACTAGCGAACGCTTATTAGAGATGAGACGGTCCTTAACGCTTGTAACGCAGTATTTTTTTACAGTAAGTTACATTCCAAAATCATTACCACACTAGTTAGAGTTTGAGTTAACTAACTCCGTTACATAAGTCACTCCAGCAATCTATAGGAAAAATTTAATATTTTTTATGAACAAAATATTTTGAGGCAATATCTGGACTCTCAAAACTCACTCACAATTTGAAATGTCTTTGTTCGATAAAAGGTTTTCCAACACTTGTGAAACGTTGTTCATGATACGAATGGTTTGTCATAAACTGGATGTTGAACTAACCAGAAAGAAGCAAAGCGATTTATAACGGGAAACGCTCTTTGGAAACTTAAAAATTAACCTAGTGTCACTAAGTATTTCTCTGTAATAATGGTTAATCAATTATTTGTCCACATGTCTGAACTTTGAACGACGTGATGAACTTCTTTTGTTCCAGATTGAAACCAAGTGGCTTTAGCCACTGTAATTAAGCAAAGCTTTCGTGCCTGACCGAGACTCGATAAGAGCAACGTTCGTCAATGGAGACAAGGCATAAATATTTGTGAAATACCAAAGATTTCAACAGTATCAGCCAGCAAATTTGAATTCGAAAATTTTTGTGCTTTGCTTTCAACCCTTTGAAGACCCTTGTCTTCCTGTTGACTAACCACGAAGAACGTTTAATATAAGTTCAAGTAAAAAAGTTTGTACGTGTTTTAAACGAAGTGCCATGATGTAAAGTATTGTGGCGGGGACTCGAGTATACAACCTAATCCGATTTTTAACTAACATTAAGTAAATTAAGATGTTATACCTCGAATTTTTCACCAGCAACTAAATGTTTGAATTTAAAATATTGATTAAATTTGTTTGCTAGATCGCTAACCGAAATCGGTACCAATGCCATTGTTTTCTATCCACGGATTGTTTGCTCACCATTAGTGATATGTGAGGGTGTTGACTAATCGGCTAACATTATTGTTGACAAAACACGAAGAGACATTAAGCATGTAAATTATTTATCACTATTAGTTCAGTGTGCATATGTCAGGGCTTCAAATGAAACCACGAATATTTTTGTGCTGCATCAGGATTCGAACCCACATACACGTTCCTCGTGGAGACCTACAGAAGATAGCGGTCAAAGGGAAAACTACGACATGATCGAGCAATATCGTTACGAATGCATCGCGTACTACGAACAAGAAGTCCGAATTCGAATCCCACTCTAGCGGCAAATTATTCATCCCAAGTTCAAATAAAAGATGAGACCTGTGATCTGAAGTGACCATTGGCTCATTAAATAAAATAAAGTTTCTAGTGTAAGGAAGCTCATTGGCGATAGAGTTTGTTTGCCGCGAATTCCGATTCTGCTATGGTCCAATGGTATCTTCATAATGCGGATTCTGATCTATGGTGCAGCCTGACGTTCTTCACATGGCATTAATCGGCAAATAGGAGTTCTGTTCCTGTGAGTTTAAAATAATCGTTGGAATTAGGTATCGAACCTATACCCATTCGCTAAGAAATTAGGACCAATCCACGAGAGCACTGAAGCCCGAAATTGCTCCATTCGTGATAGTGACGTAACTATTTTGGGCTCAGCTTACAAATTAGACAGTTCTCTATCATATGGTTAGGTATCAGCAGGCTTCAGGCACGGAAATTGTACTAGCGCATGCCAGCGGTATGTAAAGACGCTTTGTAGCCTTCATATCCTGTGATCTAGGGGACGCGTCTTTGATTCATAATCAAAACGACTTCAGTCCAGGATTCGAATCCCGCCGCTGCTTCAATTTTGATTAATAATCAGCACTGGCGGCCGAAGACTTCGGCATAAGAAGACACCCTCATTCTGCCAACGGCCTTGTCAAAGAGGGCAGAGAAGCAGACAGAGGTTCAAGGACCTCTCTTGTCCTAGGGGTGGGAAACTGCCCATAAAGGCGGAAGAATCAGCAATTATCAACGACTTGGGGATGCAGAAGGTAATGAAAACCACTGCATTAAAGACACATAACGTGTATCCACGCCACCTGTGGCATGTAACTGAATGAAGAGGTGTTACGATGATCTCTAAATTGCCAAAAGATTCCGGATTATTCCCACATTCGGACCTCCTGGAGGGGATAGCCATCAGAAAAAAAACCGAACAATCAACGAAAGGATAACGTTCTGCGAGTCGGGGCGTCGAATGTCAGAAGCTTGAACGTGGTAGGGAAACTAGAAAACCTGAAAAGGGAAATGCAAAGGCTCAATCTAGATATAGTAGCGGTCAGTGAAGTGAAGTGGAAAGAAGACAAGGATTTCTGGTCAGATGAGTATAGGGTAATATCAACAGCAGCAGAAAAAAATGTATAACGGGAGTAGGATTCTTATGAGTAGCAAGGAAGGGAAGAGAGTGTGTTGCTGTGAACAGTTCAGTGACAGGGTTGTTCGTATCAGAATTGACAGCAAACCAACACCGACAATTATGGTTCAGATATACATGCCGACGTCGCAAGCTGAAGATGAAGAGATAGAGAAAGCGTATGGAGATATTGAAAGGGTAATACAGTATGCTACGGGGGATGAAAATCTAGTAGTCATGGGGGACTTGAATGAAATTGTAGGGGAAGGAGTAGAAGAAGAAGCTACAGGAGAGTATGGGCTTGGAAAAAGGAATGAGACAGGGAAAAGACCAATTGAGTTCTGTAACAAGTTTCAGCTAGTAATAGCGAATACTCTGTTCAAGAATCACAAGAGGAGGAGGTATACTTGGAAAAGGCTGGGTGGTATGGGAAGATTTTAGTTACATTGCATCGTGGTTAAACAGAGATTCCGAAATCAGATACTGGATCGTAAGGCGTACCCAGGACTCAGATGACAATATAGTAGTGATGACGAGTAGGCTGAAGTTTAAGACGTTAGTTAGGAAGAAGGAACACGGAAAGAAGTGGGATACCGAAGTACTAAGGAATGACGAGATACGGTTGAAGTTCTCTAAGGGTATAGATCTGGCAATAAGGAATAGCTCAGTAGGCAGTACAGTTGAAGAGAAATGGACATCCATAGAAAGAGCCATCACAGAAGCTGGGAAGGAAAACATAGGTACAAAGAAGGAAACTGCGAAGAAACCATGTGTAACAGAAGAAATACTTCAACTGATCGATGAAAGGAGGAATTACAAAAATGTTGCGGGAGACTCAGGAATACGGAAATAAATAGGAAGTGCAGGAAAGCTAAGATGAAATGGCTGCAAGAAAAATGTGAAGACATCGAAAAAGAAATTATTGTCTTAAGGATACACTCAGCATACAGGAAAGTCACAACAACCATCGGTGACATTAAAAGCAAGGGTGATAACATTAAGAGTGCAACGGAACTTCCACTGTTAAATTCAGACGAGAGAGTGATAAGTATACATTGAATGCCTCTATGAGAGGAAGATTTGTCTGATGTGGCAGAAGAAGAAGAGGTAGGGGATCCACTATCAGAATCAGAATTTAAAAGAGCTTTGGAGGACTCAAGATCAAATAAGGCAGAAGGTATAGATAACATTCCATCAGAATTTCTGAAATCATAGGGGAAAGTGGCAACAAAACGACTATTAACGTCGGTGCGTAGAACGTATGAGTCTGGCGACATGCCATCTGACTTTCGGAAAAGCATCAGCCACACAATTCCGAAGACAAGAGCTGACAAGTGCGAGAATTATCAGCAATCATCTTAACAGCTCACGCATCCAAGTTGCTTATAAGAATAAAATACCGAAGAATGGAAAAGAAAATTGAGGATGCGCTAGACGACGATCAGTTTGGCTTTAGGAAAGGTAACGGCACTAGAGAGACAGTTCTGACGTTGCGGTTAATAATGAAAGCAAGACTAAAGAAAAATCAAGACACTTTCTTAGCATTTGTCAACCTGGAAAAAGCGACAATGTAAAATGGTGCAAGATGTTCGAAATTTTGAAAAAAAGTAAAGATAAGCTTTACGGAGAGATGGATCATATACAACATGTACAACACCCAAGAGGCAATAATAAGAGTGGACGACCAAGAACGAACTGCTTGTTTTAAAAGGGTGTAAGGCAACGATATAGCCTTTACCCCTACTGTTCAAGTTGTACATCGACGAAGGAATGATGGAAGTAAAAGAAAGGTCCAGGAGTGGAATTAAAATTCACGGAGAAAATATATCAGTGATGCAGTTCACTCATAACATTGCTATCCTGAGTGAAAGTGAAGAATAATTACATCATCTGCTGAGCGGAATAAGCAGTCTAATGAGTATAGAGTACGGATTGAGAGTAAATCGAAGAAAGACGAAGGTAATGGGAAGTAGTAAAAATGAGGGCAGCGAGAAACTTAACATCAGGATTGATGGTCCCGAAATAGATGAAATTAAGGAATTCTTCTACCTAGACAGTAAAGTCACCAATGACGGATGAAGCAAGAAAGACACCAAAAGCAGACTAGCAATAGCAAAAAGGGCATTCCCGGCAAAGTGAAGTCTACTAATATCAAATATCGACCTTAATTTCAGGAAGAAATTTCTGAGAGTGTACGTCTAGAGAACAGCATTCTATGGTAGTGAAACATGGACTATGGGAATACCGGAACGGAAGAGAATCGAAGCATTTGGGATGTGGTGCTACAGAGGAATGTTGAAAATTAGGTGGACTGCTATGGTAAGGAATGAGGATGCTCTGCGCCGAGTCAGAGAGGAAAGGAACATGTGGAAAACACTGATAGGGAGAAGGGACAGGACGATAGGACATCTGTTAAGAAATCAGGAAATGACTTCCATGGTACCAGAGGGAGCTGTAGATGGCAAAAACTGTAGAGGAATACCGAGAGTGGAATACATCCAGCAAATAATTGAGGACGTAGGTTGAAAGTGCTCCTCTGAGATGAAGAGGTTAGAAGAGGAGAGCAATTCATGGCGGGCCGCATCAAACCAATCAGAAGACTGATGACAAAAAAGAGCGTCAACTGGAAGCCATTTCGAAACTTTCACTATTCCAATAAATTTCTGAGAAATACCATTGCAGAGTATGAATTTACCAAATACTTCGTCTATTACTGCCATTTTTCGGTATTAAATTCCTTATTCTTATGCACCTACACGCGTGCTTGAAGAAACAATTAATGTGTGATGGTTATTTTTAGAAGCAGTAGCACACAAATAGGTGCATACTAGTGTTGCTCAGAAAATAATGCATCGCAATTTCTTTCTTCAACAATTCTTTATTGAACATAATGAGAATTACTCACCCTCTCCTCGTAAACTCTACTCCGTTCTATGGCCTTCCTTCAACGCAAAACAAGGGCATTTATGCTCTGTCGGTGACAACATCAGCTCACTGCAACATGCCAGGTATGACAGCCGTGGATGGTCTCCCCGACCGCTGCAAATCGTGGAGACACGCCGAACAGCCTTCTGATGACCTCACCCCCATGTCGATCAACTAACTGTACTTCTGTCGACAGCAAATGCTCCATAGACTTTGCAAAAGCGTTTGTGAATTTTCCCCAAAGTTTCTTTCTACGCAGTGAGAAATTCAACGACGGCACGTTCCTTTTAACGTACATCACACACAGACGCCATTTTGAAACTGTCCTGCAGTTACACTATCTGTCGCAAGTGACGGAACCTTGGCGCGTTCACTCAGGAGACTTCTATTAATACACACGTAACATTTCGAAATCATAGCATTGTTTTCGGCTGGGAGAAAAAATGCGGTGCATTACAAGGGTTGCCTTGTATTAAATCGCAGCATATGGTTGCGGCGTCGTGTGGCAGGTAGACCGTAGCAGGTAGTTATTTAATTCTTTCCAACAGGATACAGTAGCATGGAGAGCTGCATCAAACCAGTCTCAGGACTGAAGACCACAACAACAACAACAACATGTATTAGTAATACTTGGCACGTTAATATCCGACATCTCCAGCTATTCGGAGGTTACGTTATATTTCATTAGCGGAAGAAAACGTTACTTCATAAGAGAAATTGCGTTGCATTACTTCATTTGCTTACGCTTAGCAACGAGGCTCGTAAACAGCGAAAACTGGCGGTAAACATTAATTTTCAAAGCCAGAGGATGTTAGTGCCTCCTGTTAAAAGTCACGAGTATTCTCTCCACATGACTTTGTCGACGTCACAAAATTGAAGTTTTACAAGAAAGAAAATGTTCCAGAAAATGAACAGAAACAGTTACTAAAAGCTCATTTTACGTGCCCAAATTTCAGGTCCTACATACTGCAACGTTATACCGAAACTAACAGTGTGCATGTAATGCCAACTCAATTGTTCATTTCACTCTATTTTTTGATCACTGAAATAAAAGTCACATGACCTCCCAAGATGATAGGTTTCATTTCGTTCCTCATTTCCTTTTGGGAGATTAGTTTTTTGGTCAGTAACCTTTTGCCCTTCTAACCATCGAAATACGGCATAATGCGGCCACTAATCGCTTCACAAACCACTATTTGATGCTGTTAAGAAGACAAACGGTGTCGTCATCCGAGACATTCACGATTATCACAGAGGGTCAAGACAATATTATACTCAACTGCAATAATGAATACCGTTTCAGGACTATCAGAGGAATTATTAACATGCTCCAGATAAGTATGAGCACGTCAATCATTCGTCATCGTATCAACAAGACAGGAAGATGTGAACGAAAATCACGGTTAAGGAAATACTGAACGAGTAACATAAGGCTACCACATTAAACTTCGCTCTGCTGTAATGAAGGAAATTGCTTTCGAATTGTGAGCTAGTTATATTTACGGTCGAGAAGGTATTTTCAATAGCACCAAATACTTCAGACTTTAGTCGACGTATATCGACCAAGTGGAGCGAGATCGACACAAATATGTGCATCAGCTGCAAAGGTGGGTCTGGCTGAACTGCTGTCATAGTTTGGAAATGTGTATCAGCAACTGTACCGTTGTTTTCATTACTATGTGATGCTTCCCATTGTTGTAAATAGATTTTCAGTAGTCAGTCTTCCAACATGACCGTTCTCCAAGCCAAGCAGCGAACCCAGTGAAACACTGGTTCCAAATGAATGGATCATTGAGCCGCTGGATCGGTCTCGCAAAGGTGCTGACCGCACTACCATAGAGAACGTATGGAGAAAATTATTAGTTGTAGAAGACTGGCACCGACAATCAAGACAGCGCTGTCCAAAGCCATTCATGATGCATGGGAAGAGTTGTCACACAACAACGGATTCATCCTGAAACTTCTGGCCCCGATTCCTCGGTGGCTAAATGCAGTTGTAGAGGAGGACGGGAACTGGACACGCTACTGAATTATTGTGTTATTTGGGAGAAAATGTTGTTTGTGTCAGATGAACGTTTCGTTTTTCCTCGAAGAAGAGGAAAACTGGTTTTTATTATTGCCTTTTCTGTTTCTTTTTTTTTAAAAAAAAAGGAGCAGATTATACATAAAAACTAAGCTATCTATTTGATTCTTTTCTATCCTTAAATGGACTCATGGTCATTTTACGACTATTGATGAGAAAGAATGAGAAAAACATGAAACTAATTTTTTTGGCACATGGCACATGACGTCAATGACGATGAAGACATCAAAGAGAAACTATTTAGAGGAAGTATTTAGTTTTTTGTACGTCGAGAAATAGCGATATGTTAACAGACATACTTGATGAAGTTCAATCATTCGAGAAATGTGCGACACTTTCAATCATTGGGCAAGGTTCAGAAGCCGGGAGCAATAGTACTGTATGCTCTAATTTGTAACAACAAAAATCGAGGGGATGGTTATTAATGCATCTTTGCTTGATGGTCGCAAGTTAGCTCATTGAGGATTCTAGTGCAATATTCCTACTAGTGACTAGTTATAAGGTCTTTAAATTAACTTCTTAAGAAGAATTAAATGCTGACCCCTAACAAGAAACTTGTACTCGAGCAAAGAGAATTGTGAATATAATATTTTGTCTCTGGTGACACAAAAGGTGTGTTGTGCACCACGGAAATCTCCCCAGGAGAGAGTGTACCGCAGCTAGTACTTTTTGCCATTAACTTACGACTCGTGTCAGTTGTAGTATAATAAAAACGACATACAAAATTTCATCATATGTTGATACTACTGGATAATACGCGTCGCCGATTTCGCTAACAAAACTATTCAGGAGTTTCAAAAGTCATCCCTCACACACTTATTCATCCGTCTTATGCCATCAAATGCTTATCTTTCAAGCTCCTTGTCGAAAAACAATCAAGAAAATTTCTTTCTGGATGAAAATGCATTTCAAAGCTGGTTTCACGACATCTTTAACTCAGATCTAGTAGGTTTCTACAGGCGTTGATTCGGTAAAGTACTAGAGCATTGTCGAGTTGTTTTAGATAATGTAGGAGAATAACTATTGCTGGTTAACTTCTCTCCGAGGTTTTCTGTTGTGCTCAATGAAATAACGGACAATACTATTAAAATATGCACTGCACTAACTGAAATGAAATTCAGATTACGACGATATTCTTACAATGGAAGTCTATTATAACAAAACACTAAGTATATGTAACGGGAGCGTGTCCATATCAGCATCAACTTAAGGTATTACTCATTCTGGCCTTCGAAACTGTGTTTATTTGGTGTCCTGTGTCACAACTGAGCAGCCTGGAAATATGCCATTCTTGTAAACAAAAGAAATAATATTTCCTTAGTGATTTTCGATCTGACTGCTTGTAACTCTACCACGAAATGGCTAAAAATGCACCTTTCAGTGAGAATGGTGCCAGGGACCAAAGGAGCCCCCTGTTTACAAGCAACCACGTTAGCTCACAGCTAGCAGAATACTGCAGCATTGTGCTCGCTCTTACTGCTCCAGTGCTGCTAGGACAGAATGACATTCCTGGACTCAAAGCCATAAACTGGTAACTTTATTTCACCTCTCATTTGAACATCACTCAGATTATTTAACGGAAACGTTATGAATATATCAAATGCATTTTGTAGATTAATTTGTGTCATCCAGGAATTAATCGTCCGTTGTAGGTTTGCCAAACATGTATTGCATTATTGATAAGCTTCAGTTATACTTCTAGCAGGAAGAACCGCTTGCTGTGAGCGCTCTAGAAAGTGACTGCAGTTCATGTCTCAAAGATGTGGTGACAGAGCGCCGAAATATGCGAAGCATATGTCACTGTGCATTATTTGCATTTCTGTAACTGGGTTTAGAAACTAGGGCACCGAATTATACTTAGCTGCGCCGACTGAAAAGTAAATAGCACAAGTCATTAACGTTCACAATGATTTGTGTTTTTCTGTCTTAAGTGTACTGAAGCTAAAAACCTCTCAGTCAGACTTGTTTCACATTTTTAGACATCTCCATTAGTAATAATGTAATAGTTATGAGTAGGCAACATGTCTTTTTTTTTGTAACAATAGACTTGTAAATTATTTTTCTTGAGATCGATTTACATGTGACGAAGTTTTGTAGGTTGGTTCTCTCACACTGCGACCGATATGTGTTTAAAAAATACTAGTTGCATTAAATTCTCCCTTGGGGAGGTTTTCATAACGCACGAAAATCTCTTTTAGCAAGTAGAGGCAATATATTACTACACTGCCCTTTGTTCGAGTATACGTCTTTTGTTAGGACTCCACCATTAATTCTTCTTAAGAAGTTAATATAAGGACATGCTAATGTAAAGACATTGTGTATTGTGTATTTGAACCGGGGACCTAGAAACGACGGTGAGGCTTCGTCCCGCCGTAGCCCTCAATGGTTCACAAACCCCACAACAGCCCACAGCAGTCCACCCACCCCACCGCCACCCCATATCGAACCCAGGGTCATTGTGCAGTTCGTCGGCCCCAGTGGGCACCCCCCTCCACCCTCCCCACACACACACACCAAGGAACATCTTATACCAGACGAGTGTAACCCCAAATTTTTGGGTGGTATAGTAATTACGGTGTACGTGTATGTGGAGACAGTGTTTGCGCCGCTATCGCCGACGTAGTGTCACTGAGGCGGAATAAGGGAAACCAGCCCGCATTCGCCGAGGTAGATGGAAAACCGGCTTAAGGATACAGGGTACTTATGAATGGTGGTTATGACTTTATTAAATTCTCTAGTCTTTCCTGATTACATTGATATATACATTATAGGGTTTCGACATACATACCAAATTTTAAAGTTACGGTCATTTATGCCGCCACTCCCCCTTCATTGCTGTTACAGAAACCAGTATTATGTTGAAAAGAACTGTGAACTTTCTTTTTCCAGTGATTAAACGTATGATACATTGTATATGTTGGTGACAGTGCAGGTTTCTAGTGTCTGTAAATGATTATTTTTGCTAGTATTTACTTTTGCTTCGCTGAAGCAATTTCTTCACGTGTTACTGAATGTTTGTTGACCAAGCGCTGCATATATTTGTGGAAGTACATTCCTTTAGAGTGCAATAAATACGAACCATGCCACGCATCAAGAACTTCAATAAAAGGAAATTCCGTGGTAACCAGTTCACAAACAAAGCAGGCCAAACTGTTGAACGTAACCTATGTATCAGTTGTTCAGGGAAGAAACTCCCACATGACACGTCTCCTGGCGATTCAAATTTTTGTGTTAACAATGACGCTGTTTGTAGTGGTTTGTTGTTGTTGATGTGGACATCTTATCTTCTTTGATAAAGGAAGTGGTGACATTTAAACAATGTGATGGTGTAGGCTGTCTGGAAATAAATGAACAACAAAGTAGCAAGGAAGTGTAAACACTAAAGCGTCAAAATTATTTGTACATCCTGCAATAAATCTACCTCGAAAATGACTTCAAACGTAGCGTATAATTCTATAAGATGTTAATCTGAAGTTAGTGTATGAAATGCGTGCAACAGTAAAAGGAAAAAAGGCTGCTTAAACATTTTGTGGTTTGATGGAGCTATGTCCTCCTCCCAGTAGGTTCAGCAAGTACATCAAAATACTTTTAGGTTCCTTGATGGTTGTGTCTAAATCATCTACGACACGTGCAGTAGAAGAAACTGTAAACATTAGTGGATCCAGATTTATTGCTGTTGCACTTGATGTGACATGGCAACGTCGAGGATATCGTTCATTGAATGATGTTATAAGTGCTACTTCTCTGGAGAATGGAAAAACTGTTGATGTTGAGTGCTTTTCTAAGTACTGGCACACTTTCCATAGTAACACTGAAGGACTTGTTGATCATCAATGTTATAAGAATTATGATGGTTACAGTGGAGGTATGGAGAGTAATGGAGCTCTAAAAATATTTCAGAGGTCGGTGCCCGTTTATAACGTTAGATATACGAAGTACCTAGGCGATGGGGTCTCTAAAGCTTTCAATAAAATTAATGAGATCAATGTTTATGGCGATACCTTGGTAACAAAACTGGAGTGTTGTGGACATGTGTAAAAGCGGATGGATGCTATATTGAGGAAACTACGAAGAGAAACGGAAGGAAAGTTGTTATCTGATGCAAAATATCTGTCTGGCCGAGGCAGACTGACAGAAACTGAAACAGACGTTCTTCAGAGTTATTATGGACTGGCCATTAGACGAACTGCACCTGTGAGTGATGTTACAGCAATGAGAAAAACTGTATGGGCCACCTACTTTCATAAGTTGTCCACAAATGAACACCCTGTTCACAGACTTTGCTCTAAAGGAGCAGAGTCTCGGTGTGGTTACCAAAAAGCAAAATAAAGTGGTCAAATATACCATCATAAGCATTCTCTTCCTAAACCTGTTATGAATGAAATAAAACCAATTACTAGAGACCCGAGAGACCCTCGTTTGTTTAGTAAATGTTTCCATGGAAGCACTCAGAATACAAATGAAAGTTTCAACCATTGCATATGGGAAAGATTACCCAAGAACGCTTTCCTAGGACTAAATACATTAAAAGTTGATGTAATACATGCAGTGATATTTTTCAATGATGAAGTGATAGGAAGGTTGGAAGTCCTGAGAAATTTAGGGGTAAAATGTGGCTCTAATATGGAAGATCAATTGCTTGTGTGTGACAGACAACGGGTGCATGAAGCTGATAGATTCACTCTTCAAGTTACCAAAGAACCAAGAAGTGCTAAAAGGAATACCAAGAGGAAGCTTTAGATGAAAAAATGATGTAGGATCAAGACTATGCGTCAGGGATGCTCTGAGGCGCAGTTTAATTGATGTATTCATTCGCAATTTCCCACAAGTTGTATTTTTCAGAATTCAGGTACAAATATTTCTGAAAGTTTATAAATCATTGCTCTAATTTTTTTCTGTAACTTGCAACAGCCCATACTTACGTAGTAGGCCTAAGCTTTATTGCAGAATCAACTAAATTATGTAACCTCCCCACAAAATTCATTCGCATTTTAGTGTAACCTCAAAACAGAAAAATTCCTAAACTTCTCAACAGTAAAAATTATAATTATGTCGTTCACATTCAGTGTAACGTCCCAGCAAAAAATAAATTCAGTAACCTGGTAATAATACAATGTAACTAACCTCTCAATTAAATTGTCGCTCACTTATAACTTTTCAATAACTGACTGTGAATTAAACCTGGTAAATTTTGGACGTCAGCAGTGCTGCGTCATGGCCCTGAAAGATCATTCTGAATAAAAAAAGGAAAATTCTTACCTCAATGAAGTCGCCGGATAACGCATATATATCTGCTCTTACAATAAATTTTTCTGGCACAGCCCCTTGCAATGCTGGTCGATAGATTTGTCATTTATGAAAGGAAACAACTGATTTTTCTTCTGCAATAATCGGGATGATCATGGATTGGAGAAATTAGTAAATTCTTTAAATTGAAATGAATGGTTGTTAAAAGTTACTTTTTATGAGAAAGATTATTATTAGAAGATTTTTAAAACATTTACATGGGACTTGAGATAACAATACTACATATGCGCGAGGCTGCTTTTTACCTTATACAATAATGCTCAGGCTCCGGCATCGCTGCACCACGACCGGCCCAGCCAACACGATACACCAGACCAGACTGCTCGCTAGCAACAACTTACTGCTACAGCTACACAGTTCCTACTGCAGTCAACACTGTTCTCTGGTCTGAGATTTTCTTATACCTTACATATCGCAGGCAGCGCGTGAGCAATACATCGAAATTGCATCTGCTCGGACCTCTTACATAACCCTCCACTGGGGGGGCAAAAATTTGGCAGCGTTGGTGAGTCATTGGACTTGCCATGAGCAACAATTTTTTATAAAATCTATCTAGTTACTAAGTCTACAGTCACAGAGTATATTCATTATTGGTAAGTGCAGAACATATTAAGTAATGAAATAGAGTGCACACGCACTGAGTACAGAATATATCAAGAAATGACAAAAAGTATACGCAATGAGTACAAAAGATATTAACAAATGACAAAGTGCACACGCACTGTATAAGTCTTTAGCATTTTTACATATCATGAAGTGAAATAAAGTGCACACGCACTGAATACAAAATATATTAACAAATGACATAAAGTGCACACGCACTGTAGAAGTCTTTAGCATATTTACCACATATCATGGAGTGAAATAAAGTGCACACGCAGTGTAGAAGTCTTTAGCATATTTACAACATATCATGGAGTGAAATAAAGTGCACACCACTGTAGAACTCTTTAGCATATTTAGGACGACTGATCATATTAACAAATGAAATAAAGTGCACAAGCACTGTAAAAATCTTTAGCATTTTACAAGAACTAGGGAAGGAATGGGAAGGATTACATCATGGTTGTAGCACAGTAGATTGCACGTAGTTGCACCGAAAGTCCGTATCTTTCTACAGAAGCACAACACCAAGTGAGACAATCTGTAGTTCTCTTCCCTGAAGTATTTCTCAGTGTAGCCAAGACACTGAAATGTTGTATTAATATTCAATGATATCATTTTGGTAGTACATTAGGTACACCAAACAGTAGGACCATAATAACATCTCCATCGTTCAAGGTGGTGGACAGCTTGATATGCCAACACCACATTCTTGTAGAATGTAGAATCTGTCACCAACGTAGAATTAGTGCAAAAATCAAACATAGTGCTCCATGATCATGACGATGGACAGGACAAACGGATACTGCTGTAATTTCTGGTAATTAGGTCAGAAGGTGAAGGACATTAAGTCTTATGCTAGTCATCATTGAGCATTACACTAGTCTATCAAACGATTTGAGTAATTATTGGCATTCATTGGCTATTTACACAGCATTTAAGCAGTATGTATGGAGTATTACAGAACATTATTCGTAAGTCATCTGATTACAGTAAATATTGGCACTCATTGGCCAGTTACTAAACATGTAGCAAGTATTGAATATTACAAAACACTATTCATAACTAATCTGATCATGGTAATTATTGGCACTCATTGGGCAGTTACAAAGTATTCATATTGTTTTACAAAACATTATTTAGTATTATTCAGAAGTCATCATTCAAAACAAGAGTTAATTATTGGCATAGCATTTATAGAGTATTACAAAAATATTATTTATAGAAATTATTGGCATAGCATTTATGCATTATTACAAAACATCATTCAGTATTACTCAGAACTCATCATTCAAGTGACATAGGACATATTTAAAATGTAACACACTGTAACTATTACTCAAGGTCTGTGGTCCAATAATACATAGATATAATGGATTCAATACATCTGAGAAATTTGCATTATGTTTAGAACTAGAAATATATCTTAAACTGGAAGCATTATTTGGTTGTATACTGGTAATAGTTGGGACTGGTGATAATTTTTTTTTTTGCTAGCAATGCATTGCGTTGAGATCGATAATTAATTGCTGGGGCATTAAAACATTTGCTTTTGACTTATTGCTGGAAATAAGGATTAATAACGTCATTCATCATGAGTCAGCTGTAGCTAGGTTATGAAACAAGTGGAGTATATGTGGTCATATTCATGAATGATACACACAAATGGGTAAATAAAATGCAAGTACTAGAACAGGTTTAATGACTAACTGCTTACAGCATATTAATTTCATGAGTAGCTTCTCCTGGAAAGAATACGAAATGGATTATTGAGCTGAAAGATGAAACGCATATTATGCTGAAAAGTAGTGAACTTCGAATTAACAGGTAATGAAACGTGTACTCAATATGTATGTACTCTAGCTGTCTTTTCCAAAACATTCAGTCATTATAGAATGCGACATAAGACATACTGTCAAAACGAACTGCAACAAATACTAAAATAACTACATAGCATCTCTTAACTAATAGTAAATATATAAACGTCATCATTATCATCATCTGCAAAGAAAATCTTCATTATTCATATTAACATATTCTTCATATAACTATTCATCATCATTTATTATCATTTGCAAAAAAGGACACTTCATTATTCATTATTCATATTACCATTTACTTGATACAACTATTCATAGTATAGAGTTTCTTATTTCCAGCATATTTCATCACTAAAATTAACATGTGTAGTTCTGTCTGACAGCTTGCTCAATCAACTCGTATTCTGAAAGAAAAATAATTAGTCAAGACTGCTATCATACGATGTGTATAGTATATTCTGGTTAATGCTTGTTAATTCTGATCCATTTACTCTTCATGACACGATATTGCATTTTCTTTCGTTCATTCCGAAGGTGAAATTCCATTTCAGAGTAAACCACTATGGTTTGTTTAATTTATTTCTTGTACACGATACTGCTTTCTGAAAATGATGAATAAGGATTAATATCTTGCATTTAAATCATATATCCATTAGATAAAAACTTGCTTCTAGTGATACAACTAAGCATACAGCATAGCATGACAGAAAACGTATTAGGTCAAAAACATAGACAGTTTTCAAGTGCAAAAAACGTACACACAGTATCATAATGTAGTGGCAAAAAGTGTAGAATAGTCAAGATATTGAGATATCATAAGAAAAAATATCAAAGTCAACTGGTGTTTGTTATATCTTAAAGATTACATAGTGCATACAGACAAAAATTCTACTTTCGATAGGAAAACAATCACAGATACAGAAAAAATGGAAAATGTGCACAGTCTGATATATAACGACAAGAAAAGCGACCTGCTAACCTTACCTTGCCGGGCACTTGCTACGAAAAAATATGATAATCATCAGTAAGTGTTCATATAAATATCTGCAAATGGCATTACAGTGCGATAAATCATAAAGTATATTCATTCAATAAAGGGTTTAATATTGGAGACATGGTGATTGCCCTTGCTTTTTCTGGTTCTCAAAGTTTCGACGTGTACTACATTGGGGTGAAGAATGCTGTGAATTCTGTATGGACCTGCGTATAGAAGCTCAAATTTACTGCATCTACTCTTTCCTCTGTTGGATAAATAGAGTGTACGTACTAATATCTTTTGTCCAATGTGAAAGTCACAGCGTGTACAAACCTGTTTTTGCTGTCTTCTCCGGCGCTCAGCGGCACGTTTGATGTTGTTGAGCGCAATGTCAATTATTTCATGGTGGCGTAGTCGACGAGATGTAGGAAAATATACAAGTTCTTTAATTTTGTCGGGTGGTTCAACATTTTTCAAAATAACAGTCGGAGATAGCATAGTAGATTCATTTGGTATGGAGTTAATTACATCCTGGAATGAGAGTATGTGTGTGTCCCAATCAATATGTTTTTTATGGCAGTATATTCTACATAGTTTACCAACTTCTTTCATTAGACGTTCACAAGGGTTCGAAGAAGCGTGATACTTGGATATATAGATCAGAGAAATGTTTCTTGTTCGTAACATACGTGTCCATATAGCAGATCGAAACTGTGGTCCATTGTCGGAAATTACTTTCAATACATGCCCTACATGAAATAAAAAATGTTTTATCGAAACTGTGGTCCATTGTCGGAAATTACTTTCAATACATGCCCAACATGAAATAAAAAATGTTTTACAAATGCATTCGAAACAGATTTAGCAGTAGCTTTGCGTAACGGAGTGAAGGTAACAAATTTCGAAGTGAGTTCAACAGCTACAAAGATGTAGCAAAAACCTCTATTAGTTCTGGGAATCGGACCAAAAATGTCTACAACGGCTATGTGTATCTATTTAACGGGTACAATGGGATGTAGCGGGGGAATATGTGAAGTGGTGTCTGACTTAGCTTTCTGGCAGATTTTACATGACGCTAAAACTCGTCGAATACGTTTCTCCATGTTCGCAAAATAACAGTTCTGTCTCAGTATAAGAAAACATTTTCTGGTTCCATAATGTGCGTAACTTAAATGAGTATACCAAATTAATTTCTTAACAAGCCCGTCAGGAATACATAATAACCAATTGTTGCTCTCAGGGTGAGAGCGGCGAAACAGAATGTTATGGCGTACAGTGTAATGGTTTCTAATGGTAAAATTATTCCTATCTTGCCAAAGGTGTTTAATTTTTTTCCATACGTTGTCTTTGCTCTGCTCCTGTGCTATGCCTCGTAACGACGACGAAATGAAATTTTCAAATGCGACTTGTTGAATATACGTGATATTAAAATTTGCTTGGCAGAAGTTGGTTGCGATGTCTTGCTGATTGTTGCTGAGAGAACGGGATAGCGCGTCTGCTACAATATTTTGTGTACCGGGAATGTGAACAATTGTAAAATTAAATTCCTGTAAATAAAGTTTCCATCTGCTTAACCTGTCATGTGTAAATTTAGCTGAAAGTAAAAGCTGTATAGCTCTATGACCTGTGTAAACGGTAGTGTGTCTTCCATAAAGAAAATGCCTGAATCTCGTAAATGCCCATACAACACATTATGTTTCAAATTCTGTAACAGAATAATTGCGTTCAGCAGGTGACAGAATGCGACTTGCAAAGGCGATGTTTTTAATTACTGTAGTACCGTCTTCTTCAATTTCCCGAAAAATGTGTACGCCTAAAGCGGTGTTAGAACTGTCGGTGGACATGGAAAAATTTCTAGTAAGATCTGGGTGTGATAAAAGTGGTGCATTCAACAAAGCTTGTTTCAGATTGACAAATTCAGACTGTGCTTGGCTATCCCAGAACCAAATAGTGTTTTTAACCGTCAACTGGCACAATCTAGGGGTGTCTATAGCAGAGTAATGAATAAATTTACGGAAAAAGTTAATTAATCCCAGAAAGCTGCGTAATTGTTTCTTCGTCGTAGGAACAGTAATGTCACGTAAAGCTTGAAGTTTTTCCAGGTCAGGCGCAATGCCTTCTGCTGAAATTACATGTTCAAGAGATTTTATGGAAGTTTTACCAAAGTGCGATTTGCTAAGATTAACTGAGAGTCCTTGTACACGAAAAGTTTGTAACAGTTGTTCAAGAATTAGATTGTGTTCAGACCAGTTAGCTTCTGCAATAAGAATGTCGTCTACATACGTTGTGATTCTGTCTTTTAATTCTGTCGGAAGCATAGTATTCAAACCGCGAATAAATGCTGCTGAAGAAATTGTTAAACCCAACGGTAATTTACAAAATTGTTAACAGTCACCAAAACAGAGAAATGCTGTGGACTTTCTGCAGTTCGGATGGAGCTGAATTTGCCAAAATCCCGATTTCAAATCTAACGTGGAATAAATAGCAGTACCATGAAATTTCTGTAGAAGTTCTTCTAGTGTCTGTGAGCGATTTGTTTCATTAATAATAATGTCATTGATGTGACGCGAATCAAGTACGAGGCGAAGTGAGCCATCCTTTTTCTTAACAATATGGAGCGGGTTTATGTACGGACTAACTGCCGGTTCAATAATTCCTTGGTCAAGCATAGCTTGCTATTCTTTCTTAACTTGTTCTCTGTGAATATATGGAATGGGATAATGTTTGGCTTCAAACGGGTCCTGCTGTTTAACTTGAAATTCATACATAAAACCGGACATAGTACCAGGGATGTTGTCAAAAACTGGAGCTTGCTGTAAAAGAATTTTGCGTAGTTGCGAGCGTTCATCGTCTGTATTTGCACTGCTCTGTTTAACTTTATCAGAAATCATTTGCATAACGTCGTAGTCGGCTTCGTCTGGAGTATTATAGTTATGTACGTACGTATCTGTGAACAATGTGGAATGACAGTCTATGTTACGTGATGCGGAAATAACCTCAGTACGATTAATTGTTTGTTCTTCTGCAGATAAAGAGTGCTGAAATTCTAAAACCAGTTGTACATTTTCATCCTTTAACATTAAAAAGGAGTTTTTAAAGTCAATAATTGCGTCGTGGTTCAAATGGCTCTGAGCACTATGGGACTCAACTGCTGAGGTCATTAGTCCCCTAGAACTTAGAACTAGTTAAACCTAACTAACCTAAGGACATCACAAACATCCATGCCCGAGGCAGGATTCGAACCTGCGACCGTAGCGGTCTTGCGGTTCCAGACTGCAGCGCCTTTAACCGCACGGCCACTATTGCGTCGTGTTGTACCAGAAAATTCGTACCTAAAATAACGTCTGTCGTCAATAAGGAAACAATCCAAAAATTTCAGTGAAATGTATGACCTGCAATACAAAATGATAAATGTGTCTGTAATTTTACATCTACTCCTTTACCAGATACTGCTCCTTTTACTTTAGTTTTGCCTAATGGTAACGTAGGATAGGTATTCTCTTTGTTACATTCGTTGAAAGTTTCCTCATTTATAACTGACATAGGTGATCCAGAATCGATTACTGCTGAAAATTTGGATGATCCAATCTTTATTTCAATGACAGGGTGTGAAATGGTTTTTCGAATAACTGGGCTTTCCTGCAAAAGAGTGTCTCGGATGTCGTCAAAAGTAAAAACATTTTCGTGAGCAAGATTCTGCGGGTCAAAAGAATTGCTTGCGTTGCTGGAAGATGCAACCTGTACCGTATCTAGTCAAATTCTATCTGACGTGCTATTATTTTCGGGAGGATGCTGTGGCACTTCCACTATTTGTACTGTTCTGCTATTTCTTCCTGACGTATTACGTTCGGGATGATATCTACTGTCTGGTTCATTCATGATAATCTGTTGTTGCGGTTGATTATGCTGCTGGTAAGACCGACTGTTATTAAACGTACGCTGAAAATTGTGCTTATTACTTTTACGTCTGTTATGATAATCATTGCTATACGGCGCGTTGCGATAGGAGTTAAAAATGATGTGTTTTCTGTACATACTCATTTCCTTGTTGCTGTGCGTTACTAGTTGGTGGAGCCGACGCTATACGTGTAGGCGGCGAACATTAAAGCTTGGTTGACCTTGCACATTACATTGTTGGTTAGGTATGTTAACCGGCTGGTTTTGTTGTTCTGGTGAAAAACCTCTATTGTTACCAAAATTTGTTTCCTGTTGCTGATAATTTTGACGATACTGATAATTAAACTTTTGTCTGGTATCAAAGTTCTCGTGGTTGTCATTTCTCGAGCGTATAATAACTGTCTCTTTCAGGTAAAACTTGTCGTATCAGGTTTTCTTTACTCATACGTAATCCTAGATAGATCGATAGTTGAAGAGCTGTTTTGATAGATATAAAGGACAGTAGAAGAGAAGGCAGCAGTGCAGAAAACTAAAGATGAAATAGCACTACTACGGCTCCGGGCCCTGTGCTCGCTACGGCACATACTCATCGAAGTGTAATGAATCCCCTGACGTCTATTACGCGCTGCAAATAAATTTTAGATTCTGCGTTACAGGCAATGTCGGTGAAAATTCAAAAGCAAATTGTTGTATCCAGTCCAAAGGGTGTATTTGTATTCTGTCATTTTTAAATACTTTAAATTTCCTAACGGATAGAATGTGCTTGTAATCAAAATTTTCGTCTCTGACTGTCTGAACAGGTTCAGGATTGTATGCTAGTCTGTTTGTCTGTGACTGTTTGGAATCTAAGTCGCGTACTCTCTGTAAATTACCTAAGTTACACTGGCTGTGTGAGTGTGACAAATGTTCGGAGAGTGGTGTATGCTGTGACGTTTTAAAGGCTGAAATATTTTTCATTTCTGTCACTTCAAAACGTTTGTCAATTTGGCTGTTCCGTTGTTCAAATCTCTTATCGACTTTCGCATCCAGAGTGTGTGAAAGTTCTGCTGACACTGATTTAAACTCGTCGCGTAACTGTGTTGCCTTTTCAGAACATTGTTTAGCGACTGCACTACTTTCATCTCTAAGTGATTCTGTTGTGGCTGCATGTGTATTACTTAATTCTTGTGCCACAGATCTAATTTCTTCACTACTGTTACTAGCACAAGCATTAATTTCCTCACATAATTGTTCTTTAGTATCAATACATTGCACGGCAACGGCTGTAATCTGTTCACTAAGTTGTTTGTTCTGTTCATTAAGATTGTCTTGTCTTTTATTCGTCTGTCTGAAACTTTCATTAAGTTGTTTGAAATTGTTGTCGTGTTTTTCATTCCACTGTTTGAGATTTTCATTACGTTCTTGGTACTATTCATTAAGTTTGAAACGTCCCCTTGGAAAAATTATATACGTGTGACCGTGCTTAAACTGACACACAATATTTTTAGTGCAACGCAATCTGACTTTCAAAAATTCCTACAAAAGAATGGCCCTGACTAACATTAACCTATACCTTTCACAAATCACTTACCTCACCAAAAATCTTCGTTACTCGAACTACTTCAATACAGCGAGCGCCACTACTGCCAGCTAAATAAAAGATTCAAACGACTGAAGGCACTAACTACTGATAGGCATAGTTAGCACATGAAAGATTTTGATAGAGAACAAACAATGTATTTACCTTAATAGTCATCAAAAGTCATAATATATGTAAGAGTTCATAACATCCATTCTTACAAATATCAAAACTCCGCCATTTCTCTCCCCACATCCACCACTGCTGGCGGCTCACCTCCAACTGCGCAATGCTACGCGCTGTTCACATCCAGCTGCCGCTGCCCAACACTACAATGGCAGACAACAATGCAAACTAGACACAGACTGCACACAGCACAGCCAGTGATTTTTATACAATTGCGTTACCAATAAAAAAACCTAAAGAGCCTACTTACATAACCCCCATGCTCCCCACAAAAAATTTTACAAATTGTTTTGGGCAGTGGCCAATAATGATTTGATAAAATTGTTTATAATTACAATAACAAAGATATCAAATGCACACACTTATTGATACATTGTTGGTCAAAAGCTAAACTTTCTCACAGTCCATAAAGACAGTCCTAATCGTTCATCACAGTAAAATAGCAGTGTTTTTCTCAAAGTCTGAGCAGTAAAAGAAAATGCACACGGAAGTAGTGGATTTCCATGCAGTCTTGAAGAAGTTGTGTTGTCCTTCCAACGAAAAGACAGTGCTGACTCTTGACATGCAGACAGGTAATGGTCCACAACAGAGCAAACCCACAGCAGAGTCAGTCGAAATTTTGAACAGTATTGGTAGGTAGGTCATCACAGAGCAGACCCCCCTGTAGTCCTGGTAGAGATTACGGTATTGGTGGGCCACCAGAGGTGCAGACCCACTATAGTCCTTGTAGAGATAATGGTATTGGTAGGCCACCAGAGGTGCAGACCCACTGTAGTCCTGGTAGAAATAATGATATTGGTGGGTCATCAAAGATGCAGATCCACTGTAGTCCTTGTAGAGATTGCGGTATTGGTGGGCCACCAGAGGTGCAGACCCACTGCAGTCCTTGTAGAAATGGCCAGCAGCCATCTGTTGTGACTGTGCAGGTGCACAATCACCATTTAAGAGTCTTGCGGATAATATAGCAAGTCCATAACCACCACTTGTGCACTCACAAAGTTTTTGGAATTGTCCTTAGAACCAGCAATGATGTTATCCAGTCCCTTGCTGAATTATTAACACACGTGCAAACACTATCAGTCCCTACTTCTCACATATTATCCATATACTATGACCAACAGAAACGTGTGCAGTGAAATGAAGTGTGAAGTTATCCAGCTGTGTAATTGCGTAAACATCTGTCACTGACGTAGTAAAAAGAATGTTTGTTTCTCTGTCAAATATACAGATAGCTGTGTAATTCTGTGTTAGAGAAATATGGTACCGAAGTATAAAGTTGTATAAGCAAATACCATATTAGCTAGGGCTCCTTGTGCTTGCCAAACACATGGTACACAAAGTAAGCGTGTACCCCCTGAGGATTAATGTAATTATACCCTCAGGTGTTACAGATTATTGCAATGGAATAAAATGTATCACAGAAAACTTTCTTTGTAATTCAAAAACCTTTAAAAATAAATGTTTTATGTATAAAATTAATCACTCAAATACATGTACTGTAGCGCTAAACTGTGCGTCTTGTTGTAAGATAATCTCTGTGGAAGTGTCGTACTTGTCGTCCTCCGAAAGCTAAGTTCTGCAGAAGTCAATGTACTTACCTCATGATAAACAAAAGTGAAATGCTTTGCGTATAGATATCTTATTTATCACGCCTATTGCCATGATGAAGAAAGTACTGTGCTGTAACGTATTGTTGTGCTACGGAAAAGGCAGTTTCATTGTAGCTGTACCACAAAAGTTACTACTAAAACATGTTTTACTTTCCAGAAGAATTCAGAAAAACTGTGCAGATATAAAGCAGATACAGCACAAAAGCAACAATGTAAATTGTGTCACACATTAGTAGCGTCGTGATATAATTGTGTAGCTGTCAAAGAAACCAAGTGCTAAGTCATCTCTAATCCCACAGAAAGTTCTTCAAATAAAGAATGTCTTTTCAAGTAAACCAAAATGTTGCATGAAAATCTCATTAGCAGTGCCAGTATATGTTCTAAGTATGTGAGCCTGATAGTTGTTACGTAATCGTGCAAACAATAAGCAAGAATGTACAAATACAACACTGTGTCGTCTGTTCACTATAACAATGCAATCGTAATTTCTGTTTAAAAATGTTCCCTAGGTTCTAGACTGGATATTTAACTTCAAACATTGTTGCATGTTAACAGTTTCTTAACTCTGACAAAGCATACTAGAAATGTGAAGTGAAACGTTTTATGGCAAAGACAAAGTTAAAAAGCAGATTATCTCTCAATAAATGGTTTTACATGTGAAATGTGGTGTAAACCTTTACTCTTCCTAGTACGCAGAGTTTCAACTTCAACGCAATTATCATGTGGTATACGTCGGATTCTGTATGGTCCATTGTAAACTAGAAAGAATTTGTGACTCAAGTGTTTCTTCTTATGTGATAATGAATAAGCTTTAATGAGAACTTTCTGACCAATGTATAATTTCTTTGCATTTGCTTTACCGTGTAGTTTTCTCCTTTTGTCTGCTGCAGATTTTATATTTTTAATAGCCAAATCAATTATGTCTTTGTGTCGAAGTTTACGTGTATTCGGGAAGGGTACAAGCTCTCTGATTCTGTTCGGTGGTTCTTCATTCTTTAGTACAAGAGTAGGTGGTAAAGCAGTGGAGTCGTGAGGCATTTCATTCAGTACGTTTTGAAATAAGTGTAAATATCTGTCCCAATGGTGATGCTTTCTGTGACAATAAAGTCTGCAAAGCTTATTGATTTCTTTCATAATCCGTTCAGACGGGTTACAATGTGGTGAGTACAATGAAATAAAAACAGGTTTGATTTTATGATTCCGAAGCGTGCGTGACCAAACAGCAGATCTGAATTGCGGTCCATTATCTGAAATGACTTTACTAACGTGTCCAACTTCACGTAAGAAATTTTTAACAAAGGCGTTGGATACAGACCGTCCAGTGGCTTTACGTAACGGAGTGAAAGAAACAAATTTTGAAGTAAGTTCAACAGCGACTAGAACGTACGAAAATCCATTAGATGTTCTGACAAGTGGTCCCAAGAGATCAACAGCAGCAAATTCTTTTAATTTAGAAGGAGTAATAGGAAACAACGGAGCACGATGTGAGACAGTAGATGGATTCGCCTTTTGACAAAGTTTACAAATAGACAAGACTCTTCGAATTCTTTTTTCCATATTGTTAAAATAACAAGTCGTTCGAAGAATATGATAACATTTTCGTGGATCAAAATGTGCGTAGTTGAAATGAATGTACCAAATGAGCTTATTAACAAAATCGTCTGGAATGCAAAGTACCCATAGCTTGTTATCAACAGTGCAGCGTTTAAAGAGTATGTTGTTTCTAACCAGGTAATAATGCCGAATCTGTGTGTGTGTCTTTCCAAGCCATTTGCTCTTGATGTCTTTCCAAATCGGATCTTTCTCTTGTTCATGAGCAATGTCCTTTAAAGATGTGGTGATGAAGTTTTCAAAGGTGACTTTCTGAATGTAAAGAATACTGAAATTTTTCTCGAGGTTGCCTTCTGTGTTACTTTTCTCAAGCCCAGCCGGTGCGCGTGACAGTGCGTCCGCAACAATGTTCTCCTTGCCGGGAATGTAGACTATTGTGAAGCGGAATTCTTGCAGAAACAATGCCCAACGTTTTAACCTGTCATGATTTAATTTTGAAGACATAAGAAATTGTAATGCACGATGATCACTGTATACTTTTACGTGCTTACCAGAAAGAAAGAAACGGAATTTGTTAAATGCCCAAACGATAGCTAAAGCTTCTAATTGAGTAACGGAATAATTTTTTTCAGATTTTGTTAGCACTCGGCTAGCAAAAGCAATGGTTTTCTGAACGGTAGTGTCATTTTCTATGGCTTCTTGAAATAAATGGGCACCAAGACCGACTTTAGAAGAATCCGTGCTAAGGCAGAAATCTTGTGACAGATCTGGATGAGCTAGTATTGGCGCGTTAAGTAACGCTTCTTTCAAAGAATTGAATTCCAACTGTGATTGTTCGTCCCAGTTCCAAATAGTATTTTTTCCAGTGAGAGAACAAAGTTTTGGTGTAACAAGAATTTGCATATTCAGAAAACGACGGTAAAAATTTACGAGACCTAGAAAACTGCGGACTTGTTTTTTTTTTGTGGATGGAACTGGAATGGCTCTGATTGCTTCTAACTTTTCAGGATCCGGCTGAATGCCTTCAGAAGAAATAATATGTCCCAAAAACCTCACCTTTGACCTACCGAATTCAGACTTTTCCAAGTTAACTGTAATTCCAGATTCTGCAAAAATACGTAACAAACTGTTGAGGATGCGATTATGTTGTTCCCATGAAGCTTCCGCTATTAGAATATCGTCCACATATAAGGTGATGTGACGTTTTAAGAACTCAGGTAATATGGAATTTAGCCCGCGAATGAATGCTGCCGAAGAAATGTTCAAACCAAAAGGAAGTTTCCGAAACTGATAACAAACGCCGAAACAAAGGAAAGCTGTGTATTTTCTACATTCTGGATGAAGTTCGATCTGATAAAGGCTGGATCTGAGATCAATAGAAGACAACACTTTTACGCCATTAAAATTTTGAAGAAGTTCTTCCAACGTTTGCGGCCTGTCTGTTTCAGGAATGATGATAGTATTGATTTGTCTCGAATCTAAGACAACATGTAATGGATTGTTGTATGAGCTTACTGCAGGCTCAATAATGCCCTCATTAAGCATAGATTGTATTTCTGTTCTACCACGGTCCCTATAATGTGCTGGAATTATGTATGGTCTAACACAAAATTTAGTATGCTCACGAACACGAAATTGGTATTGAAATCCCTTGATTGTTCCTGTTTTGTGAGTAAAAACTGTGGAATGTGCTCATAAAATCTCAAAAAGGTCCTGCCTATCAATGTCATTACAGTTCTCAATTGTTTGAATTTTATTTTGAATTAACTCATTAGTATCAAATATGCCGTCGATATCATCCCTGTCAGTACTTGCAGAGTGATTGTTAGTGTCTAGTTCCGTAGAAAACTCCGAACTGTTGTCTAACAGAAGGTAAAGCCGATTAATTTCCTCGTCATGGTTTGAGAGCCAATCTTCAAATTTCAAAGCTATTGACTTACCTTCTTTCTCTAAACTTATTTCAGCATCGTGAAAGTTTAAGATTGCTTTGTATTCATTCAAAAAGTCTACTCCCAATATAATTTCCGTCGACAATAATGAAACAATAAGAAAGCTCATAGAGAAGCTGTGGCTTTGAAAAAGAATTCTTAGTTGGTTTGTTGGCGTACATCTACACTTTTTCCAAAGATTGCACCTTGTAATTTAATCTTACGTAACGGAAGTGTGGGACAATCGTTCGATTTGTTACATTTGCTAAAGGCTGTTTCACTAATTACTGAAATGGGACTGCCAGAGTCAAGTACTACCGTAAATTTTACGTCATTTACTGTAATGTGAATCACAGGATATGCAATGTTGTTATGTTTTACGTCGTGTTCCTCAAGTAAGATGTCCCTAATGTCTTCCATTTTTACGTAATTACTAGCTATGGCAGCTGCGCCATCAGTTTCATATGTACGTTTCGTGGCTGCCAGCGGTATGAGTCATTGCCTATTGTCTCTTTGTTGGTGCGCGTCGTTATTGGGATTTGGAGACCTAACTTCTACAAATTCACCTCCTCGAGAGGGCCCTGCTCTGTTTGAATCCCGCCAGTTCTGATGCAATTCAGGTCTGTCGTTACGATCATATCGTCTGTCGTCATGTCGGTAGATGCCATAGTATCTTTCTTGTCGGTCACGTGGTGGAGAATTTCTCCCTGAATCGTAACTGCGCGCTGGACCGTTGCGTCTAAAGTTATTCTGTCTCCCTTGATAATAATTATTTTGGTTCCCATATTGTCTGTTTCTCTGATTGTCTCCGTGATAGTCACTACCGCGGAGAGGTGATCTTTCCCTGTAATTATTACTACTCTGCCAACGGTTGTCATACGGGTGATGTCTGTTTTGGTCACGATATGTGTTGTGAGAATAGCCTTGTCGTGTCCAGTTATTATTTCTTTCATCACGGAATTGTGAGAGATGTGACCTTTAATTGTTGTGTTCCTGTTTTCGCGTTCCGCGATTGTCAGTGTCAATTTCTAATTCTTGTAAGAGTCCCTGAAAAGCTTCAATGTCGTCTTTGCAACGTCCTGCCAAAATAATATGTCGTAAATGTTCAGGTAATTTGATTAAGCAAATGCGGATGAGTTCTGAGGGGCTGTATGGGTTTGACAGGTACTGATTCTTGTGCAACATGTCTTCAAAATATTTCACAAGACTGGAGAATTCAGATTGTTCGAAATGTTTCATCATTATGATGCTATGTTTTACTCGGTCTTCTGTAGCTTGAGACCAATACGCTGAGAGGAAGGCATGATAAAATTCTCCTTCACTGTGACAATCGTGAATGACCGATCGCATTCTTACAGCTGGTTCATTCTCTAAGTAGCCACACATAAATTCTAATCTGTGTTCTAACGACCAGTTGGGAGCAAAACAATGAGAGAATTGATGGAGCCACGCTTGTGGATGAATGTCGTTGCCAGAATTCTTAAATGTTTTGAATTTACGTGTAGTAATGAACAGCTTATAGTCAAAATCATCGTGTCGGCGAGTAGCATTTCGGTCATTGCTACGTCGTGTCGGCGGTTCCATTTCAAAATTCGGTGCAACTTGCCAATTTCTTTCATAACTTCCGAAATGCGCTGTGTTATTATTTTCTGGCTGTTCCGTATTTCTATGTCCCTCTTCCCGTATTGGAGCGCGAGTATCCTCTGAAATACGTAATTCTTGTATTACCTGTGTCAGCTGATCTTGTACTTCCCGGATTTCTCTTTGGTGTTGCGTACCGAGCGAGGTGGCGCAGTGGTTAGCACACTGGACTCGCAGTCGGAAGGACGACGGTTCAATCCCGCGTCCCGCCGTCCTGATTTAGGTTTTCCGTGATTTCCCTAAATCGCTCCAGGCAAATGCCGGGATGGTTCCTTTGAAAGGGCACGGCCGACTTCCTTCCCCATCCTTCCCTAACCCTATGAGACCGATAACCTCGCTGTTTGGTCTCTTCCCCCAAACAACCAACCAACAACCAACTTGGTGTTGCGTATTAATTTGATTCAGATTTTGTTTCAGTTTCCTAATTTGTTCGCACTCTTCTGTGTCATTAAAGACTACCGGTTTTGTGTCATTCAGATTATCATCTACCTTCGTAGATAAATTAGTGAACTGATCCGAAAGTTCGGCTACTTTCTCCGATAGTGTACTTATTTCCTCAGTATGTTTTTCTGAACCAAGTTTCAGAGGATCTACTGTGTCCTTTAAGTTTTCCTGAGTTTTTGCAAGTTGCGTAACCGAATCGGTAGATGCAACTGAGTCAAATTTAGCTTGCAAGGTCTCATGATTTTCATGAACAATAATTTGCAGTTCTTTTATGGCTGCTTCGTGATTCTGTAATGCATTTTCATGCCGCGAAAAAATAGGTTGAAAATGCCCACAAATTTGTGTTTTTACGTCATTACAGACTTTTTGACATTTCGATTCAATGTTATGTAACTCAGTAGTTAAATCTTCATGTGTTTGTTCAAGCGTATGTTCCACTGAGTCTAACTTTTGAAGCTTTTGTTCCATTGCGTCTAACTGTTGCTGTGTTTGTCTCTGGTGTTGTTCCATTGTGTCTAACTTTTGAAGATTTTGTTCCATTGTGTCTAACTGTTGCTGTGTTTGTCTCTGGTGTTGTTCCATTGTGTCTAACTTTTGAAGCTTTTGTCCCATTTGTCTCTGATTTTGTTCCATTTGTTGCATTAATTGCAATAATAATGTATTAGTATCTGGAATCTGGTTCTCTATGCTTTTTGGCAGTGCATTTTCACCGGCAACATTCACATTTTGACAAGCAGAAAATGTGTCTTGACTCATTTGAGAAAACGGTGAGGACCCAAAACCTAAGTCTACAGTATTTGCAATATTGTGTTCTGTCATTTCGGATTCCTGAGGCGAGCTGTTGCCGACCGATCGATCGATAATGCTTCCCTGTTCACTAATTGTTTCACTGTCTACACCATTGTTTGCAGCCCGCTCAATTTCCTTATGCACAATTACCAAATTACTACTTTGAACATTAGTTAATTCATTACATGGTGGCGCTAACACACTGCTTTCGTCTTCACTGTCATTTCTGAGTTTACTTTGGAGCCTAGTATTACGTTTTTCACACGCCATTATTGTCACAATATTTCACACGATAACTCAGAAAAACACAATTTGAAGACCAAAAATAAGAGAACACATTAACATAGCATTGAAAATAATATCTAGTTAATTGCAAGCGCAGCTGCGAAATACTTGCTGCAAATATACATGCATGCCACAACTGTTTTACTGTACAAGAATGAAAAACTACACTGCAAAGGAAATTCTCTCTACAATTACGCGCTAGCAATAGACAAAACCTACACTAATTACACAAACAACAAGGAAAAAAATCAGAAGATTCCAGTGAGGTATCCTAGGCTAAGGGTCGACATATGAAACGTCCCCTTAGAAAAATTATATACGTGTGTCTGCGCTTAAACTGACACACAATATTTTTAGCGCAACGCAATCTGACTTTCAAAAATTCCTACAAAAGAATGGCCCTGACTAACATTTACCTATACCTTTCACAAATCACTTACCTCACCAAAAATCTTCGTTACTCGAACTACTGCAATACAGCGCGCGCCACTACTGCCAGCTATATAAAAGATTCAAACTACTGAAGGCACTAACTACTGATAGGCATAGTTAGCACATGAAAGATTTTGATAGAGAACAAACAATGTATTTACCTCAATAGTCATCAAAAGTCATAATATATGTAAGAGTTCATAACATCCATTCTTACAAATATCAAAACTCCGCCATTTCTCTCCCCACATCCACCACTGCTGGCGGCTCACCTCCAACTGCGCAACGCTACGCGCTGTTCACATGCAGCTGCCGCTGCCCAACACTACAATGGCAGACAACAATGCAAACTAGACACAGACTGCACACAGCACAGCCAGTGATTTTTATACAGAGGTGGCGTTACCAATAGAAAAAACCTAAACAGCCTACTTACAAGTTGTTTGAAATGGTTGTCTAGTATTTCATTCCGCAGTTTGAGATTTTCATTAAGTTGTTTGTGTGATTCACTAATTTGTAGCAATACTGCCATAACTTGATCCCAGCCAAAATTAGCGACTCTATTCACTGTGCTGTTTAATGGCGTCCCTGCAATTGTCACGTTTTGTGTAACCATTTGGTCATTGTCTGATTCACAAAAAGGTTTGCCAATCGGATGTGCACTGTTGGTCATTACATCGGACTCAAATAATCTTGACGTGTTTTGTGTATATTGTTCACCTTCGTTAGAAACAATTATCTGTTCGCATTTTAGTGTAACCTCAAAACAGAAAAATTCCTAAACTTCTCCACAGTAAGAATTATAATTATGTCGTTCACATTCAGTGTAACGTCCCAGCAAAAAATAAATTCAGTAACCTGGTAATAATACAATGTAACTAACCTCTCAATTAAATTGTCGCTCACTTATAACTTTTCTATAATTGACTGTGAATTTAACCTGGTAAATTTTGGACGTCAGCAGTGCTGCGTCGTGGCCCTGAAAGATCATTCTGAATAAAAAAGAGAAAAATTCTTACCTCAATGAAGTCGCCGGATAACGCATATATCTGCTCTTACAATAAATTTTTCTGGCACAGCCCCTTGCAATGCTGGCCGATAGATTTGTCATTTATGAAAGGAAACAACTGATTTTTCTTTTGCAATAATCGGGATGATCATGGATTGGAGAATTCAGTAAATTCTTTAATTTGAAATGAATGGTTGTTAAAAGTTACTTTTTATGAGAAAGATTATTATTAGAAGATTTTTAAAACATTTACATGGGACTTGAGATAACAATACTACATATGCCTTATACAATAATGCTCAGGCTCCGGCATCGCTGCACCACGACAGGCCCAGCCAATACGATACACCAGACCAGACTGCTCGCTAGCAACAACTTACTGCTACAGCTACACAGTTCCTACTGCAGTCAACATTGCTCTCTGGTCTGAGATTCTCTTATACCTTACATATCGCAGGCAGCGCGTGAGCAATACATCGAAATTACATCTGCTCGGACCTCTTACAATTATGTAAAAATAACACTTTTATTAGGAAAAAATTATAAAATTTAAGATGTAAAATGTGATACTTTTCTATCCTTGTAATATACATAATAGGTGGAATTAAATATGTCTAGTACCTCAGCCATCATGTCATGCATATCTGGTAAAAATTTGGTCTCCTTCAAATGTGTGACATTGGATTAAATGGTACCTCAATTTGAGGAAGAAATTTGGAAAAAAAATTGCATTAATGTCTTTGTAATTTTTTTAATAATTCTAAGCGCGTTCAAAAATATTCAAAATACTTCTAATTTGTTTAGAAAGTGTGCTGCATTACTTGATATCAACAAAAAAATCTGTAAAAGATTTACACTATAAACAGTGCCTGAAAGAAATAGGTGTTGATTTTTAGATAATATTGAGACGGAAAAGTACCACGTATCCTTAAAAACCATCCACAGGCTGGCCGCCACACCGGACCTCGACTCTAATTCGCCGAGTGGATTCGTGCCAGGGACCGGGGCTCGGGAAGCAGGGCGTAGGACCGCACGGCTACCCTGTCAGGCTCATACAAAGACATGCTAACTAGTCAGCAGTGGAGTACTGCATTGGAATTCTCAATCAGCCAACTGACGACAATCAAGCAAAAATACCGGGTGATCAAAGAGTCAGTATAAATTTGAAAACTTAATAAACCACGGAATAATGTAGATAGAGAGGTAAAAATTGACGCTCATGCTTGCAATGACGTGGGGTTTTATTAGAACCCAAAAGCCGGCCGGAGTGGCCATGTGGTTCTAGGTGCTACAGTCTGGAGCCGAGCGACCGCTACGGTCGCAGGTTCGAATCCTGCCTCGGGCATGGATGTGTGTGCTGTCCTTAGGTTAGTTAGGTTTGATAAGTTCTACGTTCTAGGCGACTGATGACCTCAGAAGTTAAGTCGCATAGTTCTCAGAGCCAACCATTTAGAACCCAAAAAAATAATGTATTGCTAGACGAGTGAAGGATCTCTTGCGCGCGTCGTTTGGTGATGATCTTGTTCTCAGCCGCCACTTTCGGCATGCTTGGCCTCCCAGGTCCGCAGACCTCAGTCCGTGCGATTATTGGCTTAGGGGTTACCTGAAGTCGCAAGTGTATCGTGATCGACCGACATCTCTAGTGATGCTGAAAGACAACATCCGACGCCAATGCCTCACCATAAATCCGGACAGCTTTACAGTGCTGTTCATAACATTATTCCTCGACTACAGCTGTTGTTGAGGAATGATGGTGGACATATTGAACATTTCCTATAAAGAACATCATCTTTGATTTGTCTTACTTGTTACGCTAATAACTGCTATTCTGATCAGATGAAGCACCATCTGTCGGACATTTTTTGAACTTTTGTACTTTTTTGGTTCTAATAAAACCCCATGTCATTCCAAGCATGTGTGTCAATTTTAACCTCTCTATCTACATGATTCCGTAATTTATTCAGTTTTCAAATTTATACTGACCTTTTGATCACCCGGTACATTAATAGTCAACCCTTTGATTTTTGTTGTTTCAAATTAGAGCTAGTGGTACTGCTGCTCCCGACTTCAGAACCTTGCCTATTGAATGAAAATGTCGCACGACACTTAAATGGTCGCTCTTCATCACATATGTCTGTTACCGAATGCGCAAAATCATTTGTACCAGAACAATCTTTCTTTAGGCAAAAAGTCTTTTTCTTACATGTTTTGCCCAAACACACTCTCCCCATGCGCAGCACAAAGGTTCAGAGCTGCCTCTACTGCCTTGACTCCTCTACTAAACTCAGATATTAGACCTCTTTCCACTTGTGACCATCCCTCTTGAACAACGTGCATACGTTTCACGAATGCAAAAACCAAATCAACGTTGATGAACACACTCATAGCGCTACACCACTTCCATCTGGTCGGAGACATCTGACGTTGGTGGCGGATGTCGGACGTCAGTAGCCAGTAGTTGCTGATGGGCGAGGAAACCCTGTAGCAAAAACTGTTCTGATCTCGACGCATCCGCGAGCTGTTTGGCGAAAATGTTTCTGGAACTTTTTCCTATTACAGGTGGATTACAAAACGAAACGAATCATGTTTGAGGTTCCATCAGGTTGATAACAGATATCTGACATGCAGTTGAAGAAACTAGGGAGTGGGGTATACTCGAATGCGCGACATTATATGTACAGAGCACAAAGCTTAACACTCGACGATGAGCAGGTACGTTTTCGTAAGAGCTAGAGAAGACCGATGGCTTCCTAGATACATTTCGGCATTCTACAATGTTGCCAGATCGTGCGTATGGGTGGACTTAGAATTTTGAGGCGTGGTCGGGAATATAGACCGCCTTAAGTGAACGCCTCGGATTTCGTCTCTGTGGCGGGCGGCCAGCGGTCATGTTTTATGTTTAATACTGTACTTCCTTGGCATTTCGATGAAATATTCTGAATGGCTTCCATTTAAGATGTGTCACTAAGTCATTCAGGGAATCACCATCCGAAGCAAACGTTCAGGAAGCAATGAACAATCTGAGGTAAATCTGGAGGTGAAAAACGTATTGAATAACGGAATTGCACACTTTTTTATATCTTTCTTATTCTGCCTACATGAGAAGTGATACATTTTCCTTGTAAATACACATTTTGATTAGAGTTTGTTATACTTGAATCACTTCACGACTGTCTGAAGCAAACTGTTTTCTTTCGTTACATCAAACTTTCATCGTAAGACAGGTATTATAACTGTGTAATTCAACTTCATTTTCGGATACAGTTCAATAGTGGTGATATAATATATGCTTTAAAGTTAAATATTATGCAAAATTTAGGTTTTTGGATAGTTTTGGACAGAGCACAAACTTATGCAAAAGTCAGATTGTTCAAGTAAATTTGAACATCATGCAAATTCAAACCATTGAGATTGTTTGGAACATGTTGCTAATTCAAACAAAATTCAGATCACGCAGACACTGTTGATCATGATACATAATTGAGATCAGAAATTCCAGTCCATTACAGTCTGTACGGTACTAATTCTGTTACATTCTAATCTGTCGATTCCATTCGGGTTGTGTGTATGCCATTCCATTCTGATCACTTCCATTCCATTCTGTTCCATTTCACTCCTTTGTGATCTGTTCTGATACGTTGCATTCTGTTCCATTCCAGTCCATTCTGTTAAGGTCACTTTTGCTCCATTAAAGTATGTTACATCCTAACCATTCGATTCATGTCAGAGCAAAACTGTGAAAAATTTGTCAGCTGTGTTATAATGGAACTGTAACTGATTCTTCATCGTATAAGAAAACTGTAATAAATTGCTCCCCTTATCACAACAACATTGTATGTGTGTGCTTCGTGCAATGCACGTGCAGTTGTCGACTGATTCACAGTTTATACATAGTTTCCAGATGTTTAATCTGTCAAGAAATGTGTTATCAGAGCATCCTACACTCTGAAACATAGTGGGCTACATGTTTCTGAATAAAAGAGATCATTGGATCTTAAACCTACAAGGTGACATAAGGTCATTGTCAGATGACGTGTTTGTCAGATTATGTGATGTTGTACTTTTGGGCAAGATGGAATGTCCGTTTTAAACCTAAGAAATAAAAGATGACTTAATGAAATGATCCAGGTGTAACAAGTATGGCAGTGTCCCCTCTGATCACACACTAGGAATACCTATTGAGCAAGCTCAGTGTCCTGTGCATGCCACCAACATCGAACTAAGATGGTTACATCACTTTTCAATTATGTTGTTAGTTTATGTTAGAGGCTAAGAACTAAGCTGAAAATTACATATATTTATTTTTAAATCTTTATTTATTGATGACAACAATGATGAAATCGTAATACATCATAGCAGTAAAGTTGCTTTATAAGCATAAGAATATCAAGATCTAATTATTGTTGTCAAATTCTAAAGGGGAATTTTATGTGTTGAGAAATAGCGAGACAAAGGGTTAACACGCTAGTGCTAACGTATGTGACTGCTTGGCTACATATTTGCAAAACAAGAGCTGTTTAGATATATTTGGGCGTGTGATACCAGTCTATTGAATGCTTATGTATTTCAAGCAATTATCACCTGAGGATAAGATTTATTTATGACAACGTGAGCCATTTCCTCTGGATTATACGGTCTTGCCACCATGGTACATTTTTAAAACTACTTTTGATAGGAACCTGTACATCTAACACCACTGATATAGAGAATGATTTTGTGTGAATTATATTTCATCTGTGAAAGTATTTCAACCCTGATAAATTATGCAGAGTGTGACAAATCACAAATGTGCTGCACAAGATAGCTTCAAATTCATTTTTGAGGACACTGAGTGTGACGTAATAGGAAGCCAATTGGAAATGTAGCCGCAACAAAATATATTAACACAGGATCTCTAAAATACGATAAAGGGCAATACACCACCAAACGGAAAAGGAATACTCCTTTCTTATTCTATAACGTCTTTTCCGTATCTTCTGAGCAGTGAGAGGTCTGACAAACGAAACACATCAATTTGCAATTATCTGTTCAAAGTTGTAAGCCATGTTTATTTCATATAACGAACACAATTTCTTAAGACGCCTGTGAACGTGCCTAATAACTTTGCTCATAACGTTTATAACGATGGATGAACTATTTCCTAATTAGAACAAATGTAAATGAAATGTATACTTTTCGATCAAGTTCCCACTGAACTCGCCTCAGTTCTTATCAACAGCCTATCTCAACGAAGAAGAGAATGTTGCATCTTGCAATGAAGGTTTATACGTTACAAGCGAATAAATTTTATAATGCTTTCGAGGAAATTCATTTACATCTAATTACATCGACAGCAGTCGACTTGTGTGTGTATGATACGTACCGACAGCTTCAAATGGGAGCTGATGGGCAGGCACAGAACAGGTTACATGTTGTGCATCGCGACGTTAACATCACCTCCCTCCATCTGCTATTGAATATACAGGGTGGTCCATTGATCGTGACCGGGCCAAATAACTCGCGAAATAAGCATCAAATGAAAAAACTAGAAAGAACGAAACGAAACTTATCTAGCTTGAAGGGGGAAACAAGATGGCGCTATGGTTGGCCCGCTAGATGGCGCTGCCATAGGTCAAACGGATATCAAGTGCGTCTGTTTAAAATAGGAACCACAATTTTTTATTACGTATTCGTGTAGTACGTAAATAAATATGAATGTTATCGTTGGACCACTTTTTTCACTTTGTGATAGATGGCGCTGTAATATTCACAAACGTATAAGTACGTGGTATCACGTAACACTCCGCCAGTGCGGACGGTGTTTGCTTCGTGATACGTTACCCGTGTTAAAATGGACCGTTTACCAATTTCGAAAAAGGTCGGTATCGTGTTGGTGCATTTAAAAAAACGCAGTTGATATCCGTTTGACCTATGGCAGCGCCATCTAGCGGGCCATCTATAGCGCCATCTGGTTTCTCCCTTCATGCTAGACGAGTTTCGTTCCTTGTAGTTGTTTCGTTTGATGCTTATTTCGTGAGATATTTGGCCCAGTCGCTATCAATGGACCACCCTGTATACAAAGCATCGCATCTCTCTCTGGGTCTCATCCTGCCCCACAGTTAGCTTTCATTAATCATCAGCAAATGTGTGTGTGCGTGTGTGTGTGTGCGTGTGTGTGTGTGTGTGTGTGTACTGAAGAGTGTCAGTTTACATAAATCAGCTGAAAAGTAATTTACTGTCTACGTTTTTTAATATGGCGCTATTTTACATAATTCAAGTGAAGTTAACGTTTCCTTTTTCTTTTTCTTTTTTATACTGTGTGCACATATGTAAGATGATAGTTGCAGTATTTGACGCGAACAAAGAGATGGAAGTACTATACTGTAACATATTTTTTAACGTGGCACAAACGTTTCAGCTACTTTAGAGCATAAGAATTGGCTATTTCATTTTAATGCCCAGTAACACAAAGGGCCATGAGTGGCTGTTTCACTTTAATGGTGGGTAAAATATTAGGCTCTGGCTGGAGGAGAGGGGAGAGCAAGACAGAGGACAGGGTACAAAGCACTAATGGGCTAGTTCCACCATCTTCGATTCTTTTGAACTTTTTTTTTTATTCTTACCATCAGCCATCCAGAATTGCGAATTTTCCACCACCGCTTCTAATGACGTCGCGGCACTGACGAACTACGGATGATAGCCCCATATCTATGCTACTGTCAACCAGTGGCTAGTTCACATTCAAAGTTAGTGAGCCCTCCTGGTCGATCCATTCTTCAGTTAATGCTTCTCTATTGTTAACACAATACTCCCCACTCTCACGCTGTCGGATCCACCTCCCATTGAAATATTAAAAAAAATTGTTAGTTTATTCAGTAATTCTGGCACATACACTGTATCCAACAACAATACGAAAAATCAAACAAGTAAGTGAAAGCGAAAATCCTAGATGACTGCGAGTGAACGAAACACTGTCGAGGTTGGCGAAGCGTCGAAGATGTTTTCGTACACTTACCATGCCGCTCTCACGCACAACAGTCATTCAACTGTTAGTCTATTGGTGCTAACGTGTTCAATCTCGAAACTGTTGGATATGAGTGGTTCGCTCAATGTCATAAATGTTTCTAGGATCATCCAACAAAATACCAGCTATAAAGCACTGGAAATGAAATGAGCGTTTGGCGTCATTGGCCGGGAGGCCCCTTGCGGGGCAGGTCCAGCCGTCATGGTGCAGGTATTATTACATTCGACGTCACATTGCGCGACGTGCGCGCCGGATGGGGATGAAATGATGATGACGACAGCACAACACCCAGTCCCTGAGCGGAGAGAATCTCCGACCCAGCCGGAAATCGAACCCAGGCCCGTAGGACGGCAATCCGTCACGCTGAGCACTCAGCTATCGGGGCGGACATAAAGCACTGATATGGGCAAATGTTTCAGTATTGTGGGTATAGAGATGGAAATACTACTCGACAGTAAGAAGTATCGATATTTGTTTCTGTATCTACATGGTACGGCGACGCTATTCCGGACTCTAGGGGGCGGGGAAACGGGGGAGTGGGTGGCGGGGGGCGTGGAGGGACCACAGTCAGTGCTGCGAGCAGGTAGTACCTCCTGCAACTCTGTGACAGACAAGCGAGTGGTGCGTGGTGCGGAGCGATGACTGGCGCCACGGCAGAGGAGACAGGTTCATTTGGCCGGGCGGCGCGTGTTAACCAGCTTATCCGGACTGCAGACGGGCGGCTCGCTCTGCCGGAATAAGCCCATCCCGCAAGTTAGCCCGGCGGCGGGCGCAGATGAGTCGCTGGCGCTGCCTGCGTCACGACTCGGGTTCTGGCACGCTAGAGCGGCCACGCTAGTTTGTGGCCGCCAAACCTCATCCGATCTGCTAACAAGGCGTGCTTCATGAGAGCGTAATAGCTGTGAAGAGCAACGCAACTACGCCCATCCAAAGTTAACAAGATTCTTCATACGTACGGACCACTCGATCAAAAAACCAGTGCCTCTGACAACAATCGCACTGTTCTCCTTATCGCTGTGTCATTTATAGCTGACTAGCCGCGTACCTGGCGCTGTCGGAGTACGTATTTATTCCGATTTTATATTATTCCACCTATTCCTCCCTTCACCATTTCCTTATTCACCCCTTCTTTGTCTGTCTCCTCCACCACCTCTCTCTCTGTTCGCATCGTCTACTCATTCTCCTACTCTCTCCTTTTCTGTCCACCTCTTACTGTTCCGTGTCTCTGGCCATCTCCTTCTCTTTCTCTATCAGTTTCCTCCTCCTCGCTCTGTCCATCTCTTCCAGCCAATCTCTGTGTTTGTCTCTTCCTCGCCTTCCTCTGTCTATCTGCTTCTTGATCTCCTCCTCCCTAATTCCATCACCTCCTCCTCCCTTATTGTCTAACTCCTCTTCCTCCTTTCTATGTCTATCTCTTTTTCCCCCTAGCTCTGTGCAACTCTTCCTCCTCCTCTACCTGTTGCACTCCTTTCCCCACTCTCTGTCCAACTGCTCCTCTATCTATTCCTCCTCCCACTCTCTGTTCATCTCCTCTTACCACCTTCTCCCTGCCTATCCCTTCCTCCCCCTGTCTCTGTCCATCTCCTCTGCCCTCCCTCTGTTTATTTCCTCCTCCCCTTTTTCAGCTTCTAGGCGCTTCAGTCCGGAACCGCGCTGCTGCTATGATCGCAGGTTCGAATCCTGCCTCGGGCATGGGTGTGTGTGATGTCCTAAGGGGACTGATGATCTTATATGTTAAGTCCCATAGTGCTTAGAGCCATTTGAACCTCTTTCAGTTTATCTCCTTATGCCCCCCCCCCCCATATGTGTCCATTTTCTTCTCCCCTCTTCTGTTCCTACGTAATCACCCTACCCCAAGAGTGGATCCTAAATAATATGTGCACGAAATTTCAAATTTAGTTGAAACTATTCCAGGGGCTTAAGACGAGCTTATTACCCGTAGTTCTGCCCGCTTATATAGATGTATTTCACATACATTAGTAAATGTATTTCTCTCCTATATCTAGTGAATTTCTCAATGCAGTTACATTTTCACGCAACTCAATGCTTATGACGTCTTCCCGCCTGAACTGTATGCTGTACAATGATAAAACTTTGCAGGTACATCCACTGGTGGATGTGACAACTGTCTGCGAAATCTTCCGCGAACAGAGTTAGTAGAATGAGGTGAGGGTCATGCATGATACGGCTGTTCGTCACACATCTCAATGTTTTTGACCTCAAATCTCCTGAACTATCTGCCGTACAATGATATATTGCTCTTGGTACATTCAGCAGCATACGTGGATACTGCAAAAGGTGTTGCGAGTACATTTACTAGCAACGAAGTAATAAATTTAAACCTCTTGCATGATGCGGCAGTTATTGACGTACCTCAGTGTTTATGACGTCACATCTCCTGAATTATCTGTCTTACTATACATAATTTTGCTGGTCCATTCAGTGTTATATGTGAATACTGTCTGCGGATTGTATCGCGAATACCGTTAGGAATAAAGAAATAATAAATATAACCGTTTGCTTCATGCCACAGTTTCACGGCAAGAAGACCGAAAATGCGAAAATGTAATAAGCGATGAACTACGTTCCTTTCACCATCTTGTGGGGATTATCAGCGATAAAAATTTTCGTATCGATTTGAAATTATGCATAAAGTTTGTTGTAAGTCACTAAGTCCTCTCATTTCAAATGCTGGGTTACTAAAGTATGGGAATTAGCAAGTTTTGATCTACACTGTTTTTCACCCCCACTCCCGTCCCTTTCATAGGTAGAATGTTCTTACCCCACAGCAATTCCTTCCAAGTACTAACTGATATGTGTACCAAAGTTGGTTGAAATCTGTCGGTGGTTTGGGAGGAGATGTGGAACACAAATACATACATACATCAAATTTTATACTTTGTATGGATTACGTAATTCATTCTCAGTTGCAGTTTCATAAACCATGTGCGTTAAGTGCCACTATCGTTCCTACAAGTCCTAAACTGGGAATTACTGCTGACAGAGGCTCCTAGTTTCAAAATGTTTAGCAGCTCTCAAAGAATCTTTGCTTTGTCCTCTGCTGAAGATGTGACTCCGAGTAAATGAAAAAGCAACAGACCAGAAGAAGGCACAGTGCGTCGTCTCGTATGCATAATTCAGAACTGTGGTAACGGTATTACGAAATTTGCGACACCAGTATAGGAGGGTAGCACCAGCAAAAAACAAGTGTAATGAGCTGGTTCAAAAACTTTACAGAAACAGGTAGTGTCAAAGACTTTCTTGAAGCTGACGTCCTTTCTGTCTGAAGTGCCTTTTAGCATACAACGTACTAATCGTCCAACACTATAGCCAAACCATCGTCATCTACAGTATGCATTCGCGTATTCTATGCTGTCCTGAACATCTCAAGCGCCACAAAATTAGGATTTTGGGGCTCCGAAAACCCAAACGATACACATGAACACATCCGTGACAGCCCAACATTGTTAAACATAAGAATAACCACATCATATGTTTGTAATCATTTATTGTGCTGCGGCATATTTTGTCCTTTGAACATCTTCAGGTTGCCGACAGTTAAACAAAACAGGAAATTGTGCTAAAGCTACAGAATCTAACAAATAAAATAGGTAACTCACATTGATAAGTGTTATATTAAATCCTCACCGAGTTGTGCTAAAGTCATTTCACAAATGGTGTGGTCGCCGTAAGCAATGATAAAGACCAAATACCAAAATACTGATCGTAAACATTCTTCCGACCTCTTCGAGGAACTCTGACGGGCAGACAAGACATGCTGCGTCAAGACAGGACCGCACCATGACAGAAGTCAACATGTACATAGAAAATTTGGCATCTGTCCAGTGTGATAGTCGACTGTGCGTCCATAATCGTTACAAGCAATGACGAAACTTTCTACATTTACTTCTACGACGATATTTCGTAAATCATCAAAACACCTTCGCAATAATTTTCTGTTATTTTTATCTCGAACAGTGTGCCGTAAAAACGAACACCTGTATCTTTCGGTGCGAGCCCTGATTTCCCATATTTTATTATCACGATCGTTTCTCCTTATTTAGGTCGGCGTCAAAAAAATATTTTCGTATTCGTAGGAGAAAGTTGGTGATTGAAATTTAGTGAGAATATTCCACCACAACGAAAAATGCTTTGCACCCCAGATCCTGTATCATGTCAGCGACAATTTCTCACCTGTTACCCTATAATACAAAACGTGTCTCTCTTTTTTGAACTTTCTCAATGTACTATCTGGTAAAGATGCGAGAAATGAGAGCAGTTAGAAACTTAACATCAGGATTAATGGTTACGAAGTAGCTAAAGTTAAGAAATTCTGCTACCTCGTCAGCAAAGAAACCAATGACGGACGGAGCAAGGAGGAAATCAAAGGCAGACTGACACTGGACTGTGGGAAAACCGGAACAGAAGAGAATCGAAGCATTTGAGATGTAATGCTACAGACGAATGTTGAAAATTAGGTGGACTGATAAGGGAAGGACTGAGGAGGTTCCGCGCAGAATCGGAGAGGAAAGGATTATGAGGAAAACATGACAATGAGATGGGACAGGATGATAGAACATGTGTTAAGCATCAGGGAATGGCTTTCATGGTACTACAGGGAGCTGTAGAGGGCAAAAACTCTAGAGGAAGACGGAAATTGGAATACATTCAGCAAATAAGTGAGGACGTAGGTTGCAAGTCCTAATCTTAGGTCAAGAGGTCGGTTTGCCCTCCCCACAACATTTTCTATGTATTATTTCCAATTTAAGTTGTTCGTAATTGTAATTCCTAAGTATTTAGTGGAATTGAGGGCCTTTATGTTTGAGTGATTTATTGTGTAATCGAAGTTTAACTGTTTCCATTTAGCACTCATGTGGATGACCTCACACTGTTCATTATTAGGTACCAATTGCCAATTTTCGCATCATACACATATCTTTTCTAAATCGTTCTGCAATTTGTTTTGATCTTCTGATGACTATACTAGACGATAAACGGCAGCATTATCTGCAAACAACCTAAGGCGTCTGCTGAAATAGTCTTCTAAATCGTTTATATAGTTAAGGAACAGCAAAGGGCCTATAACGCTATCTTGGGGAACGACGGAAATCATTTCTGTTTTACTCAATGACTTTCCGTCAGTTACTGCGAACTGTGACCTCTCTGGCAGGAAATCACAAATCCAGTTACATAACTGAGACGATAATCCATTAGCACGCAATTTCAAACAAGCTGCTCACGTGGTACAGTGTCTGAAGTCTTCTGAAAATTTAGAAATACGAAATACATTTGAAATTGCTTGCCAACAGCATTTAGCACTTTGTTTGTGTGAAGAGCTAGTTCTGTTTCACAAAAACAATGTTTTTTAAATCCGCGTTGACTGTGTGTCAATTGACAGTTCCCTTCGAGGTAATTCATAATGTTCGAACGCAATGTACGTTCCAAAATTCCCCTACGTATCTGCGTTAATGATTTGAGCCTGTAATATAATGGATCACTCCTACTACCTTCACTGAATATTGACGTAACTTGTGCAAATTTCCAATCTCTGGGTACAGAACTGACATTAAAGAAAGTAAAATTAGTTGAAACTACTGAAAAGTAGGACCGAGGAAAAGTTAACAACGCAATTATGCAGAAACTGACAGGTGACAGTGCGTACACCAAACTACAGCGTCATTTGACAGCTACGACAGTAACTGAATACTTATAAAGCATAGTAGCAAAATAATTATGTAAGATATATACACTGCTGGCCACCGTAAATGCAACACCAAGAAAGACAAGAGGTAGCACAACAAAATTTATTTTGTAGATAACATGTTGACCAAGTATCAAATGATTACGTTTACAGACGTCTGTGACATGTGGTTCCTGCCAGAATCAGTAGCCAGAGTAGCCGCTATTGTTGGAGATCACCGCTGCCACACGTCTCGGCATTGAGTCAAAGAGACGTTGGATGTGTTCCTGGGGTACAGCAGCCCAAGCAGCTTCCACACGTTGCCAAAGATCATCTGGTGTGGCAGCTGGGGATGTAATCTGGGTCACTCGTTGAGCAACCATGGACCACATGTTTTCTATCGGCGAAAGATCCGGAGAGCGAGCCGGCCAGGGAAGCAATTCAATCTGGTTATTGACGAAGAACCTTTGGACAATGCGTGCCATGCGTGCCACGTGTGGTCGCGCATTATCCTGTTGAAATATGGCTGTGGCCGAGCCCTGAAGGTAAGGAAGGACAACTGGCTCCAGCACCTCGGATATGTAGCGCCGGCTATTTAAAGTACCGGCAATGCGTACTAGATGCGTGCGAGAGTAATATCCAATACCGCCCCATGCCATAATACCCGGTGCGAGACCAGTGTGGCGGTGCATAATGCAGCTGTCCAGCATCCTCTCTTCACGGTGTCTCCACACTCGAATCCGACCATCGTGGTGCTGCAGACAGAAGCGTGCCTCGTCAGTAAGGACAACGTCATTCCATTCTGCCGTCCACATCCGTCTGTCATCACACCATTGGCGACGGAGACGTCTGTGGTTCTGCGTCAATGGTAGACGAAGCAATGGACGTCTTGCGGACAGACAACTGTGCTGTAAACGGCGTCGAATGGTACGCGCAGACAGTGGATGATGCGTTACAGACGCAATGTGCTGTGCTATGGTTCGGGATGTCACTGAGCGATCCGTCACTGCCATGCGCACAATTTGCCTATCAGCACGTGCAGTGGTGCACCGAGGTGAATGCGATCGACCACGTCGGTCCGTCGTACCCTCCTGCATCCAGCGGTCACATATCCGCATTACAGTTGTTTGGTTTCGTCCAACACGACTAGCGATTTCTCTGTATGAAAATCCACAATCTCGGTAAGCCACCATACTTCTTCTGTCGAACTCGGATACTTGATCAAAAGATGTTCGCTGTTGTCTACGAGGCATAACTTATCGTCTTGTGAAACAACCACAAGGTAAACACACGTGCCGAACGTACACTCGTCGAAATCGCCAAGCCTTAAATGGCGCTATGAGGTGGCACCACAGGCGCGCGTGATGTGCGTCTGCGCTGAAATTCTAATCAGTTGCATATCTCATCGCTGCAAACCCATGGTGTAAATTTCACTTGATTCGGATGCTTCCTTCAGGGTGTTGCATTTACGGTGGCCAGCAGTGTAATAACGACAATTGTGATTCCACAGAACGATCGTAAGACATTAATAACGTAGCTACAAAAGATGTATTGTCTTTGAGAAACTAAAAGAGGTCAATCTAACAAACTGGTTGTTATTGCATACTGTTAATAAAATTACAGGTGAAATGTGTTACGTTAGATGTAGTCATTTACAATGGAAGAGGACATACACCAGTGGTTACACTAAGCTGTGTCATCATTCCGCTGATAACGCCATACGACTTATTAAACAACTGCAAGCAACCTGAAGATGTGCAAAGAGAAAAAACCACTCGTAAAACAATAAATGTTTAATAACACATTTAAGGTGGTTTTTGTTAATCATTAACAGTGTCAGCTGTGGTGTTCGACATGATCAAGGTCATTCCCAAAGTTTAATTTTTGATGTGGCCTAATCAACGATAGGACGATACTTCAATTTGTCTTGGGAGAGAAAATCGCAAAGTGAAATGATTTCCTGGACGTCCTAGAATAGTTTCTGCTACCACAGACTGAAGATCTGCGGTCTCCCATTACGTTACAGTAAGATAGTGCGCCTCCACATTAGAGATCTAGCGTGCAGGATGTGCTAGGTGACAAATTTTCTGAGTGATGGAGGGACTGTGATGGTCCCTTCGCATAGCCCCTGCGCTCTCAGGGTGTCACACAATTAGATTTTTTATTTGTGGGGTTATGTCAAGGATCGAATGAAAGGAATAGAGTCTGCTGTCCTTCGCCCACGAATCAATGAAGCAATCCGAACTGTTGATGCTGTAACGCTGAGTCGGGCGTGGGCAGCACTTTAATACGACGTGATTGTCTACGGCGACGAGTAGGGCACACATTGAATTTCTGACATAACTGAACTTAGTGATCTGCTAGACTTTTTTTGCAACATACCGCAGTGCTCTGTCATTGTTTCGAAGCTGTGATTTTCTGAACTGGTAGCAGGACATTATGGACACCATGGACAGCTGATTACCGGTTTGGACATCTATGGGCCACCTTCAGCACAGTTGTTTGGTGCAACAAGTCTCGTCCCCCTCTGTGTAACAAATGGAAACCGAGCCGGCCGCGGTGGTCTCGCGGTTCTAGGCGCGCAGTCCGGAACCGTGCGACTGCTACGGTCGCAGGTTCGAATCCTGCCTCGGGCATGGATGTTTGTGATGTCCTTAGGTTAGTTAGGTTTAAGTAGTTCTAAGTTCTAGGGGACTAATGACCACAGCAGTTGAGCCCCATAGTGCTCAGAGCCATTTGAACCATTTTTGAAATGGAAACCGAAGGAAGTCATACCTTAAGCTCCTGCAAGACGAATCAAGCCCTCAAGTTGAACGTCGATTAGTCAAAGCTTATCACAGGGACGTAGTTGAAGAGAGAGGACTGCATTGAAGTCACAGTAATTGGAGGAGCTGGATATGACTCACTAACCGAAACGTATTCTGCGTTTAAGGTTTACAAACGAACAGGTAAACCATATTCAGGACTGCAGTGGCAAGGAAAGAGGGCAATAGTGTTCAGTATCAGGTTTCAGATACTATCAAACATCAGTCTATGTAAATTAAACTGTAAAGGTTAGTTTCCACATAACCGTAAAACTCCGAAAGATCGTCGATTGCTTTGACATTTTGACACAACTGAAGCGCCAAGGAAACTGGTATAGGCATGTGTATTCAACTACCGAGATATACAAAAAGGCAGAAGACGGCATGGCAGTCGGGAATGCTTACATAAGATGATAAGTGGCCGAATGCTGTGGTAGTGTGGTTCTAGGCGCTTCAATCTGAAACCGCACGACCGCTACGGTCGCAGGTTCGAATCCTGCCTCGGACATGTATGTGTGTGATCTCCTTAGGTTAGTTAGGTTTAAGTAGTTTCACGTTCTAGGGGACTGATGACCTCAGATATTAAGTCCCAATAGTGCTCAGAGCCATTTGAACCATTTTGATGATAAGTGCTTGGCGCAGCTGTTAGATCAGTTACTGCTGCTACAATTGCAGGTTATCGAGAATTAAGTGAGTCTGAAGGTGGTGTTATAGTTGGCGCACGAACGATGGGACACAGAGTCTCCAAGGTAGTCATGATTTTCCCGTACGAACATTTCACGAGTGTACCGTTAGTGTCAGCAATCCGGTAAAACATCAAATGTCCGACATCGTTGCGACCGGAAAAAGATCCTCCCAACGACAATTGAAGAGAATTGTCCAATGTGACAGAAGTGCAACCCATCCGCAAATTGCTGAATCAACAAGTTTCAGCGTGCGAATCATTCAACGAAACATCTTCGATATGGGCTTTCGGAGGCGAAGGGCGACTAGTGTGTTCTTTACGACTGCTAGACACGAAGATTTACGCCGCGCCTGGACTCGTCAACACCAACAATGGGTTGTTCATGTCAAGAAACATGTTGCGTGGTCGGGCGAGTCTCGTTTCAAATTATAACGAGCGGAAGGACGTGTATGGGTATCTCATGAATCCATGGATCCCACGTGTCAGCAGGGGCTGTTCAATCTGGTGGACGTTCTGTAATGGTATGGGGCGTGAGCAGTTGTAGTGATATGGGACCCCTGATACGCCAAGATAGGACTCTGATGGGTGACACAGACGTCTGATCACCTACATCGATCATGTCGACTGAGCATTCCGACGGACGTGGACAATTCCAACAGGACAGTGCGACAGCCTAAACGCCCATAATTGCGTTGTCGTGGCTCCAAGAACACTGTTCTTAGTTTAAAAACTTCCGCTGGCCACCAGACTCCCCGGATATGTATATTATTAAGCATATCTGAGATGCCTTGCTGAAGATATCTCCGAGCACTTGCACTCTTACGGATTTTTGGACAGCCCTTCAGGTTTCATGGTGTCAGTTCCCTCCAGCACTACTTCAGACATTAGTCGAGTCCATGCCACGTTGTGTTGCGGTACTTCTGCGTGCTTGAGGGGTCCCTACACGCTATTAGGCAGGTGTACCACTTTCTCTTGCTCTTCAGTGTAGTACCCGCGTGATTTTATATACCTACTGGATCTCCATATAGTATAGAAATAAATGAGTTATATATACAAGAAATAAAAATGTAATATAATATATTTACAATGATTAGCCAGAACATTATGACCACCTACCCAATAGCCAGTATGTCCACCTTTGGTATGGATAACAGCTGTGACCTGTCGAGGCATGCAGACAATGACGCCTCGGTAAGCCGCTGGATGGAGTTACTACCACGTCTGCACACTTAGGTCACCCAATTCCCGCAAATTCTGGGGAGCAAGGCGATGAACTCCGATGCCACACTCGATCACATCCCAGATGTGTTAGATTGGGTTCCGATCTTGTGAGTTGGGGGGAGGGGAAGCACATCTATTGTAACTCGCCACTGTCTTCCTCGAATCACTCCATCACGCTTCTGGCCTTGTGATATGGCGTATTATCATGATGAAAAGTGTGGCTATCGTCAGTATATGTGATCGTCATGAAAGGTTGCACGAGTTCCACTGGACCCATGGATGCCCCCTTGAATATACCCCAGAGCATAATGGATCCACCGTCGTCTCTCTCTCACAATGCAAGTGTCAAGGAGCTGTTCCCCTGGAAGACGACGGATTCGCTCCATCCCATCGGCATGCTGAAGAAGGTATCGAGATTCATCAGACTGTGAACGCTCTCCCACTGCGCCAACGTCCTGTGACGTTAGACATATACCCATTTCAGTCGTACCTGCTAGTAGGGGGCCACAGGGGCATAATCTCATTTTGTTAGTGGAGGTTGCCTACATCAGGGGCAGGTAAGCAATCAGGGGCAAACATATTGTTCTCCTTTAATTGACAGGTACTTAACCTACTGTTCTCCTTTGACTGACAGGTATTTAACTTACTGATCTCCTTTGATTAATAGGTACTTAGCCTATTGTTCTGCGAAAAGGATCGTTCCTTTTGATTGACAGGTGCTTAACGTATTGTTCTCCCGCCCCCACCCCCTCCCCCCAACACCCGCCCCCTCCCACCTCTCTGCTACTGGTACACTTTCAGTCAGAGTTACTGGAATAGCCCCTTTCACTCTTATCAATTTGGTTAATTAAATTGATCAATTAATTAAGCTCTCCCCCTCTAGTAAACCCCCCTCGTCTCCCACCCTACCTCCTGGAAATTGGTGGGAAAAAAATTCAGTTGATCGATAATTTGGAGGGAATTCAGTTGCAGTGTGTGGAATATTGTTTAAACAATTTTGACATCGAAACTTCCTGGCAGATAAAAACGGTGTGCCAGACCGAGACTCGAACTCGGGACCTTTGCCTTTCGCGGGCAAGTGCTCTGCGAACTGAGCTACCCAAGCATGACTCACGCCCCATCCTCACAGCTTTAATTCCACAAGACATTGTGTGGAATATTGTTTATTTAAATAATTAGGGGAATCAAGGCAGTGTATGGAATATATGAAAATTGGTGGAGAGGAAGGATCCCATAACAGGAAACTCAAGGGTATATTGTTTATTTATTTAAAAAATTCAGTATATGGGGTTGGATTTCTGCTGCTCTTCGTTCTCTGCTGTTTTGAAACATGTAGGTCTTGTAAGAAGTAATTACATGGGGCAAACATGTTGCATAGCGTAATGCCGGGCACCGTACTCTGGGTGTCTTAACGTAATGTTTGGGCCTTTGTCAGCACTTAACCTATTGTTCTGTTAAGTCGTTTTCCATGTCATCCCCTTTTCCTTACATTATTGTACCACCTTTGATACCAAATTAAGTAACCAGTTATGTCCTCCCACCATTTTCTGGTACGCTTTTCGAATTTTGCGTGCTTTTGAAAGCCATTTCTGGCGCATTCTTCTTTGTCACCCACCCCCTTAAACTACTGTACTTCGTTTCACATAAAAATTATTAAATTAGTTCAGTGTTCTCCACTAAACGTGCTGTTCTGCTCCATGTCACCGACTCATGCACTTAACTATTGTACCGCTAACACCATGTAGATGTAAAAAATTTATGCAAATTAATTGAATCGATACTCTTCACATGTATGGGGTAGTTCTTTTTAGTTCACAGCATCCTATTGGACGGTCAAATCGATGGAATATAGTTTAAACAAAAGATCGCTAGTAAAAAACACATCCCGTACTCATCACCCGACGCCTATGTCGTTGACTCTGCAGATGTCCCGCCAGTCCCCACGAAGTGATGTCGCAGTCATCAGCTGCCAAATGACTAGTTGGTGTCAGTTCAGGTCCTGCAAGTATGAGACGGCAATATCTCTTTCATACTTGACACCCAATATATTGCTGTCGAAATACAAGTTCACCTAGGCACCGTTGATGGCGTATTGATGCATATCTGCAGTGCAGGTCCAGCGCCGAGAAAGATGTTCCAGTGATCCCCAGAGTAGCACATGGTGCGTTTTTTCTAGCGATCCTAAGGGGACAGCCCATTCGTTATTGAATTTACCCATCAAACTGCTGCTGCTGCCAGTGTGGGTGCACCGTCTGCCATTGTGTTCTGCAGACGACAAATTCAGTGGCAAAATTATTTTGCACAGTTTGCTGTATTGCATTGACAGTTAAACCTCGCTAAAGTAGTCTGCATATCATCAAATACATACAAGACTCAGAAGAATATTGAGAGTAAAGAACATATTTACCATTGTAACTACAATTAAATAATACAATTGCTGCTGAAGTCTGATAACGATCGATGTGCGGGTAATGTCTCCTCTTGGTGGCTGTGGTTCTGGAACGAATGTCAGTATCTATAGCAGACAGAATTTTCCACGTAAAAATCTTTCTCATGCCCTCACGGTTATCGATGCGCTGAATCTATACATAGCTCATGATAGGAGACACACTCAATTTTTCTTATCATGCCACAACATACGGCACAGTAACATTACAATGCAATACATATACACATTTTATATAAACAGTGCAGTTATGTTTTATACCCATACAGCACCCAAAGAAATTGTGGTATGCCTACACTCACAGTGGCTAGGTATCTCGATTCTCCTCGGTCCTAGGAAATTATTTGACAAAGCCTTTGTATCAGAGGTTCTGGAAGATACTACATCCTGCCAAGATTATCTCAACAAGTGTTATGAAGAACAGGCACCTGGCGCTATGTGATAATGAATACAGCAGCAGCGGACATGTGTTGATGTACTGTAATCAACATCACTATCGATAGAACAACAAGGAAAAATCGAGGGTACGCTTAGGGGTACCGATGGGGGGACTTACTGCTACAGCCGTATTTCCCATACTGTTTGTACCCTATAGCACGTCCAGTTGAACACTTACATTGCTATATTGTGCAGCTGTTTATGAAATGCAACTATCACCACTTGCATTTGGATATACTCCTCAGGGCATTTAAATCACAATTCATCATGTCCAATCTATCCTCCTTTATGACTAGACATATGTAATTTCTTTTTTGCTTTTATGTGAACAGTAGTTTGATTACTTCCAACAAACGTATGTCAGTACCTTTACGTTCAAGCAGCAGCATGTGCACCAACAATTACACCTTGCAAAGTGGCCTACAGATTCAAATATATGGAAAGACTCTTACTCAATTACACTACTCTTCCACTGAGGACAAGTGCTTGAATATTAGAGCGTGAAACCGATCTACAACCTAGCAATATATCACTGCATACTGTGTCGATGTAGTAAACATACAATTTGTACCCTGCGCCATACAAAAATCGCCCCTTTTGCATCATTCGTATAGCTATCGACCACCAGACACCTGTACCTATACCCGAAGACAGACAGCACCATATATACTCCTTGCAACACTAGATATTTTCCCACAGCCGACAGTCACAAGTCATCCACCCCCGACACGTGACCTGAGCGCCCTCAGCGGACCGAAGTCACTCTCAGAACTGTTCTACAAATTCGGGATCGTTTCCCTTTGGCTTAAACGCAGTACTGTTTCTGGTTTGGACCTGCTTGCTTGCTTTTCTACACCCATCTCCAGACTCTGGGATTACAAGAACACATGTATTTTCGCATGGTTTGCCATAATATTATACCATTTTCGCGGTACTTCTCGATTTCAAGCACACAGCAATATCCTACCGATCGCTCGTGCAACTTAATTTTGAAGATGTTGACTGGAAACTATTGCTCTACAAACCCAAAACTTAAGCGATATGGAGCGTGCTGTAAACCACTGATTAACTAGAAACTTGTCCTGTCTACGAAGACCTTTACGTGGGAACTCAAAAAAAAAAAAAAATAGAAGAAACTGATATTTCCACTCGCCAATACTGATGTTGGTGATGTAACAGATTCAAAATCATCCTTATCATTTACAAAGTCAACTAAGGTGTTTCTCACGCCTAGAGAACCAGCAATTATGTATTCCACCCGTCTTTCACCTGCTAGCTGCACACACCACAATCGATGTTCCCTCAACTAAATAAAGGCGCGAAACGTGCAGAAGCAGTCAACCGAATAATGTACATGGGAGGGAAAAACTGTCCAACGCAAACACACGTCCGTATTGAATCTTCTCAGATTTCCACGCGATCTCGAAAGCTATCCAACACATATTAAGTATTAGTTCGCTATTCGGTCGTCTAGAGGACAACACAGTTAAGTCATCTACATTCCTACACTCCAACAGGCCTCTCCATTCGGACAGCTCCTATCGTTAACAGGAAAATTGAATCATGCCCACACAGATCACCAGCGCTGCACGCCAAGCATGCACAGGTAGAATCATCATCCTAAGAAATCGGTCATATATATATTTTATCCCTGTATTACAAATAAATTTTACGATTGCGGTCTCAGTTGAATGACATTCGACAATGAGCGAAGTATCGGAAACACACCCTGCTAACGGCTGTGGCTCTGGAAATAGAAATATCGGTTCCATTCTTATGATTTGACATACTCTTCCGTTTGCTATCACAGTACTCCAAAATATGTGAATAAATATGAATATATAAAGGGGAAACATTACCAAAATTATATATATATATATATATATATATATATATATATATATATATATATAATAGTGAAATGTAGGTAGTAAACAGGAAAGTAGTATTTATGGGTAATCGGCTTGTGGGTAGAATACTATTACAGAATTTGAATATGCAATAACAACAGGGCTGAAAGTCAAAGAGAGGGGGCAAGAAAGGATGGGCAGAGGTGTAGGAGGAAATGAATGTAGAATGTTGTAATGAGTAGATGCACACTGAAAGGGGGGAGGGGAAATGGGAATATGGGAGAGGAGAAGAGGAAAAGATGGACATAGAAAGGGAGCAGGAGGTGATGGGCAGAAACAGGGGGAGAGAGAATAGGTAGAAGAAGATGGATGAAGAGAGGGGAGGAGAATATGGATAAAGAGGGGGGGGATAAGATGATGAGCAGAGGGAGGAGGGGCGATGGAGGCCACAATGGGCAAAGAGAGGGGGGAGGAGATGGACGCAAACAGGCGGAGGGGTGAGGAAAAGTTTAGGACGTACATCCAGTTCCCATATGAATTAGAAACGTGTGCTTTTTCTTTTCTTTTCCATTTAACTTGTGGCTTGGAACAGCTAGTTCAAAACGAAATATGCAAAATGATTTCAAGGAAGTCACTGTTGGTTACAGATGAACGAGAGAGGGAAATGCTAGCAATGAGGAGCAGCAATGTAAAATGATGACGTGTTACCGGTGTGTAGGATGTAGCATCTCGCCGTGTTATACAGACGGAGGCCCGCAATTGTCTTTCGGTCGTTTGAATCACGTGGTATACATCGTACTCAGTTTTCACAGTCTCTCACTGCTGCCGTTTGGGTGTGAGTCTTCAGAGACTTTCGCTCAAGCGACGCCTACTCTGGCACCCTCTGTGATGCACATGAATACGCGGACGTTACGACTGACTGCACAGGGACACACAAAAGTGAGGTTTAATTATCCTGCTGGGCCCTATTCAGAAACTTGGCACAGCATGTAAATAGCAGACTGTCAGAGTATGCACTATTTCCTGCTGCCACCGGGGACAGACGTTCTGGCAAAGAGCTGTTTCCGTCTCACAGGAGAGTTACGAGACCTATTAGGTTGTTAGGTTGCCATCATCTGGCCTTTCCTCACCACACCCTACCTCCCAGGCATGTATCATAGCGCTCCTGATGTCTTTCTTCAGTCCAAGGGGCATTTCCGTTGGTCACCGCCATCTTGGTGACTATAGAAGTGGCCAAGCTATCCTGCAATTTAATGAAATGTGTACAGTCGTTTTAATTATTTACACAAATAGTCATAATCCTTTAGAACGACATTTCCACGATGCAGCGGGGTGTGCGCTGATGTGAAACTTCCTGGCAGATTTAAACTGTGTGCCTGACCGAGACTAGGAACATTTGCCTTTCGACTGATCTACCCAAGAACGACTCACGACTCTCCGTCCCCAAAATAAGATATGAGATGCTGGCGAAAGTACAGCTGTGAGAACTGGTCGTCAGTCGTGGTCGAGTGCCTCAATTGTCCGTTAAATGCAAAGATCGCGAGGATGAGTCTCGGTCCGTTACATAGCTTTCGTGTGCCAGGAAGTTTCATACCTGTTCGGCTTCGTTACAGACAGCCATTAGCTTGGTTGCTGCTTCAATATTAAAATGGTGGCCGTGAACACCCAGGAATGTGATTCTGAACCTTATCTATCAAATTTCAGAGGTTGTTCAAGAACACATTCACAATATTTGCGTATAAAGTAACCCTGTTCTCCAGAGTAATTGCTATTGTTTGATTTCTTACCGCCATGTATCTTTGAATTTGTTATGCACTAAAAATTTCTGCGCAACAGTATTGATGGGATGCGCTGTAGGCGTTTTTGAAGAAAAAAAAAAAAAAAAGACACTGTTTCATTCACTCTTGTCAACAGTGAAACCCACTTGGCCCTGAACTTCAGTACTGCTGGGTTCTGAAGCGAGTTTGTTGTTTCGGCAACGTTGTAAATTGAAAGCAGAAAACATAGTCTTGCTGATGAAGAGTTTGCCACTGCATCGTATTGACTGGAAGAAGGTGGCGAAAATAATATTATCAAGTTCCTCATTATCACATCTTCTTGAATGTGTGTTTGCACTTCAATTCTTAGCTTTTAATTCTCAATCTCTTTAATATTTAACGAAAAGAATTTAAATATTTTTTATATTATTTTTTCAATCTGTATTTTCACTGTTTCGGTCACTCTGCAAAAACGTGCCCGTTTGTAACATACACTGAAGAAATGTTAATACAATTGTGTATGGGTTTACAGAATAGACTGCAAGAGTGGCAGAAAGAAGTGATCCTGAGCACTGTCAATGCAGGTTTTGCATAGTATTATACGAAATACCAGTAATGTGACAGGGAGCTAATTTGGGAGTGGTAGGGTGCTGGGTTAACAAAATAATAAGTAAACATTAATTTAGTATCGAAAAACAGTTGAACATTTTACAGTTATTAAAATACATAGATTAAAAGTGAGAACACTGATGACTGGAAAGTAAGGCAGACCAACCCGAAGGTCAGTAAATAAATACAATTTCTAAATACATGCGTGAAAGGTGAATATTAAAAAAAGGGTTGAAGGGAGAAGAGGAAGAAGAAGAAGAAGAAGAAGAGAACGAAAAAGAAGAAGAATAAAGGTCGTGCACATTTGTGGGCTCAAAATAAAATCACCTTCATTTTCTTATCAAAATTATTTAAAAGTACTAAGAGGCTGCAGCAGTTATTATTTACTGCCATACGGCTATGCTCGTAACAGATAATTACAGGTCAAGAACTTCAGCTGACCAAACAAGGCAACTGCGCCAACGGCTTAAGGACCAATGATAAATGCCGACCAGGGCGAAGCTTTTCAAGTAATTAAATTTCACATACAAATTTTCTTAAGAAACAAGATCGCTCGTCCCTAAGAGTCAGCTCGCTGCAATACTGACGATGATGAAGTGAACAAAATTTGATAACGCAAAACACTTTAACGACATTTAAGACAGATCCAGGATAACAAAATCAACGGCCGGTGGGCATTCAGACAAGCTTTACAATGGGCGAAGATGCTTCAGGATTTGCACGGAATTTTATTACGAATGCTAGATGTCCATTGGTAATAATTTTTAGGGTCATTAAGTTTAAGTCCAAACACACCTCTGTGGAAAGGGTAGGCTATGAGGCTTATAAACACAGTGAACCTTACGGCGCAAAGTCCGATCAGATACCACCAGATGCAATATGTGAAGTTCGTGAGACCTTAACGGCAAACTGCCTACAACAAATAAATCACAAGGGAAACTAATTATAGGTATACTTTGTGATCAAAAGTATCCGGACACCACCAAAAACATACGTTTTTCATGTTAGGTGCAGTGTGCTGCCATCTACTGCCAGGTACTCCATATCAGAGACCTCAGTAGTTGACATCGTGAGAGAGCAGAATGGGGCCGTCCGCGGATCTCACGGACTTCGAACGTGGTCAGGTAATTTGCTATCATTTGTGTCATATGTCTGTGCGCGACACATCCACACTCCTAAACATCTATAGGTCCACTGTTTCCGATGTGATAGTGAAGTGGAAACGTGAAGGGACACGTACAGCACAAAAGCGTACAGGCCGACTTCGTCTGTGGTCTGACAGAGACCGCCGACAGTTGAAGAGGGTCGTAATATGTAATAGGCAGACATCTTTGCAGACCATCACACAGGAATTCCAAATAGCATCAGGTTCCACTGCAAGTACTACGACCGTTAGGAGGGAGCTGAGAAAGTTAGATTTCGTGCTCGAGCGGCTGCTCATAAGCCACACATCACGCCGGTAAATGGCAAACGACGCCTCGCTTGGTATAAGGAGCGTAAACATTGGACGATTGAACAGTGGAAAAACGTTGTGTGGAGTGACGAATCACGGTACACAGTGTGGCGATCCGATGGCTGGGTGTGGATATGGCGAACATGCGGTGAACGTCATCTGCCAGCGTGTATAATGCCAACAGTAAAATGCGGAGGCGGTGGTGTTATGGTGTGATCGTGTTTTTCCTGGAGGGGGCTTGCATTCCTTCTTGTTTTTCGTGGCACTACAAATGCACATTACTACATAGATGTTTTAAGCACCTTCTTGCTTCCCACTGTTGAAGAGCAATTCGTGGATGGCGATTACATCTTTTAACACGGCCGAGTACCTATTGACAACGCACGACCTGTGGCGGAGTGGTTACACTACAATAACATCCCTGTAATGGACTGGTCTGCACAGAGTCCTGACCTGAATCCCATAGGACACCTTTGGGATGTTTTTCAACGTTGACTTCGTGCCAGACTTCACCGAACGACATCAATACCTCTCCTCAGTGCAGCACTCCGTGATGAATGGGCCAGGAAACCTTCAGCACCTGATTGAACTAATGCCTGCGAGAGTGGAAGCTGTCATCAAGGCTAAGGGTCATCCAACACGATACTGAATTCCAGCATTACCGATGGACGGCTCCACGAACTTGTAAGTCGTTATCAGCCAGGTGTCCGGATAGTTTTGATCACGTAAAGCCTCCATGGTGGGCATCATGTATAACTGAAATACAGAACGCCGAAGTAAGGCAAACATTTAACCTCAGCGAGGGTCACATACAAGAGAACAATGACAGTAGCTTATCAAATATTCAGAAAGAATTAACTAAGACTGGTGGGCAGAAAAGGCAAACAAACCAATCACAATATAATTATTGCACGGGTGGCTAGTTCGGCAAACAGCTAATAACAACTTATGTAGATTTACTATAATCATGTGGCCAAATATCTCACAAAATAGATATGTTTTCCACAGATGTACGAGGAATTTACATTACCAAAAAACGACTTGATTGCAGCCATAAGACACTAACCACAGCATACAGTGAGGCTCCTTTCATGTTTGCTCTTTAAAATTCAAATGGCACTGAGCACTATGGGACTTAACATCTGAGGTCATCAGTCCCTTAGACTTAGACCTACTTAAATCTAACTAAACTACGGACATCACACACATCCTTGCCTGAGGCAGGATTCGAACCTGCGACTGTAGCAGCAACACGGTTCCGAACTGAAACGCCAGAATCGCTCGGCCACAACGGCCGGGGTTCGCTCTTTATTTCAGTTAAATAGATATTAATGTAATAGCAAATCCATCTTGAAACACACACACACAAACGCGCGCGTGTGCACTCTCTCTCTCTCTCTCTCTCTCTCTCTCTCTCTCTCTCTCACACACACACACACACACACACACACACATAAGCAGAATTAAACACTATTCTAATGAAACACAAAGACACCAATAAATAAAACAAGGCTGGCTAGCACTGAATAGGAAATCCGGCAGACAAGTAGCTTCAATGAAAAACTTTAACGGTAAGCGCCATCTTGTGTGCATATCAACCAAGCCGCGTTACTCACAAGGGAATCTCCCCATCGCACCCCCCTCAGATTTAGTTATACGTTGGCACAGTGGATAGGCCTTGAAAAACTGAACACAGATCAATCGAGAAAACAGGAAGAAGTTGTGTGGAACCGTGAAAAAAATTAGTAAAATATACAAACTGAGTAGTCCATGCGCAAGATAGGCAACAACAAGGACGATTTGAGCTCGGCAGCGCCGTGGTCCCGTGGTTAGCGTGAGTAGCTACAGAGCGAGAGGTCCTTGGTTCAAGTCTTTCCTAAACTGAAAATTTTACTTTCTTTATTTTCGCAAAGTTATGATCTGTCCGTTCGTTCATTGACGTCTCTGTTCACTGCAATAAGTTTAGTGTCTGTGTTTTGCGACCGCACCGCAAAACCGTGCGATTAGTAGACGAAAGGACGTGCCTTTCCAATGGGAACCGAAAACATTTGATCGCAAGGTCATAGGTCAACCGATTCCTCCACGGGAAAACACGTCTGATATTTTCTATACGACACTGGTGACGGCATGTGCGTCACATGACAGGAATATGTTGTCGACCCACCTAACTTGTACACGTGGCGAATGGGTAAAAAGATTCTTCTACCTTGCTCGATTTAGGTTTTCTTGTGGATGTGATAATCATTCCCAAAAAAGTGATGAAAACATAAGAGTTTTGTCACATAAACTGAAAATAAAAAATTAAAATTTTCACTTGAGGAAAGAATTGAACCAAGGACCTCTCGTTCCACAGCTGCTCAAGCTAACCACGGGACCACTGCGCTCGTGAGTTGACATTGTCCTTGATGTTGCCTATCTTGCACATGGACTACTCAGTTTGTATATTTTGCTTATTTTTTCATAGTTCCACACAACTTCTTCCTGTTTTCTCGATTGATCTGTGTTCAGTTTTTCAAGGCCTATCCACTGTGCCAACGTATAACTAAATCTGAGGGGGGTGCGATGGGGAGGTTCCCTTGTCAGTAACGTGGTAAGTAGGAACCAAAATTCAAATTACAATCCACGTTCGCTACAAATTGCGCTTACGTGCCCAGAAAAATCTGTTAAACACAGCTTGGCGGGAAAATACGAACGAGAGCCTTTGCTCACAAAAGATTATCTAAGGAACGGCCACAAATACCAGCTAGATCTGAAAGGAACCAACATGCAGTGGGTCTCACGTCAGTTAAGAACGAAATGACTGCCCGTTGTAGAAAAGGCCTCCTCATAAAATCCACGATATAGGCACGCACTGGTTTCCCAAGCAGGCTCGCTTCCTCCAACGGTCTTGTGGCTCACAGTGAATCTCCAACCGGCGTGATGGCGCCAATATCACTCCACAGATCAGGGTGACGCTTTGCAGCTATGTTCGGCCCATCGGAACGTTGACGCATTCTAGGTGAAAGCCGACCTCCAGCTCCTCACCGTAGTCAGCAAGTCCTTTCACTTCTCTTTGTCATACCCGACCCTGTACCTTCGGCGGCGGCCTCTCACGCGCCCTCTTACATGCCGGCGTCCTCCAGTTTCTTGCTTAAGGGGCAGAGACATGTACAGAGTCCACAGTGTCGGCAACTGAGCGCCGAGGACGTCGCGTGCGCACGATACAACCAAACTGTTTTTTGAAACTAATTCGGAACTGTATAAAATACTAAATGTTTGAAATTTATCTGAGCTAAAAAAAGATTTTCTTGGTTTTTTTTTTCAAGTCACAAAAATATGTTGCCAACTGTTTTGAAAACTTCCTGGCACACCCCAACAGGTAATACCAAATTCTTTACATTGACCTTAAACACAGAATAACAAACACAAAGATTTCGTTCAGTAACACAATCGCATATGTACTACTTCACATAATTGTCTTAATCAGGATGGTAGCATATCTGCCAAATCTTCCTTAGTTTTGCTTTCTTCTGAATATAATAGCCTGTGTGACCCTGTATCCATTTCATGGTGTTCCTTTTTGAGTAGAAATAGTGTTTAATGGCCGTAGTTAGAAAGTAACATAAATTAATCCAAGGGAAGTACAGATGACTGTGGCTCCTACTGTTCCGCACCCGAAACACCCCCTCCCGCTCTCGTGCCTCCCCCTTCTCGCTCCCCCACTCAACTCCGCACACATGCAAGGTGCACGTCCCATTTTGCACCTACAGTCCAGCATGGTTGTAGTACAGATGTGTAGGCCTAGATACCGACCTGGTAATCCAACCACAGTGTTAACGTTCAAGCCCGCATACACAGCAAGGAGTTTGACGCATAAGACTGCTGCTCGTGCTCACAATGAAGATAAATTTTATTTTAGATTTTATGAAACGACGAAGAATCCTGTGTTCTTTCATTATTTTCCTGTGAAATTTCTTACTTTTCTCACCTATCACTTTGTTTCGTTATGAGATTGTTCCTGGAAACACTGGTGCCCTAGTTTCGTCTCTGAACTGTTTCCACTCATCCTGTCATAATGTGAGTTCCCAAGCTCCTGCAAGTGTATTTCTATATCTCTGAACCAAGACCTTTATTTTTTATTTGAAGAGAAAAGGAATTTTGTCTCTGTAAATACTGAATTTATTCAAAAAAAGACGCTACCAATTTCCTTGCATCGGCCTTAACTAAGGAATACTTCACGTAATTGTCTTAATTATGATGACATAACATCTGTGAAATCTTCTTTGATTTTGATTTCTTCTTATTACGTGACCCTGTTTCCAGTTCATGGCATTTCTTTTTTGTTTGCTATAGACTTTTGCTCCCGTAGTTAAAAGATTTAGTACAGCAATGATACTGTGCGTAATTACATTAATTGTTGCTTAAATTTTCTGGATATTGTTCCGTGCGTTTTGACGTTGTTTTAGGTGAACCTGAGTTCCTAAGATGACAGGTTCTGCATCTGGGAGAGAATGCAAGGTATATTTCGTTCATTTTTGAACTAGTTCGTACTTCTCTGTTGACAGCGCAATATTACTTGGGATTGAAGATCTCAATTGTGTATGTTCTCCCATATTGCCTGTCAGCGACTGTTTTTATATCTCTGTTCGATATAGACTCCTTGCTTCCCTTCCATTAATTTAAGTTTCAGTATGTTATTTTCTGGGGTTTGTATAAGATTCGACTGGACAAACTTCTCTTCTGCATCTACATACATACTCCGCAATCCACCATACGGTCAGGTGAGCGTAGCGATATCTCCTCCTTTCATCATTGGCATTTGTAGTTTTTTCTGCATGTCAATGTAGTTCATGACCGTGCCTTCTTCTGCCCTGTTTCAGTTGGCTGGGCCAAAGTTATCCCTCAGTATCTCCGTTTCTGTAGATTCTAATTGATTTGTCAGTCCTTTCGTATTTGTCATGAGGCATTCTTCAGCATGCACAACTTTCCTTTGTTGCAAAACTACCATTTGTTACAGCTGTAGCCACTTATCTAGGTGCTATAAATTTTCTATTTATTGCTGATTTACAATTAATTATTTGGGCACTGACTTGATGTTAGTGATTAACTACTTTTTGTGAAACGACGTCTGCCGCTTTGCAGAGGCGACGCTGTTTAAATCACTTTGGGTCGATGACAAAAATTGTCAGATATCTCTAGAACATGAAGATGAGTTCTTAGATTAATGGTGGGGCACATGGTTTTCGTAATACTAAATAACAGTTTCACATATGAAATAAAATTATTGAACCAAAGACGTTCACCAACTGCAACCAAAACAAAGAACGAAGACTCATAAGCAACAAAACTTTCGTCTTTGATGATAATGTTTATCGCAAGGATAAATAATTTCTTTTTGGCAGATTTTCTTATTAACGTAGCTGCTAGTAAGAAAGATGACATAATGGAAGTGCACTCTGATTTGCTTAGTAATACTGGATAAAGAACGAAACGTAAACGCAGACTTTTCACAGACACATACGTCGTGTGTGGACGTCTAATCTCCTGCCCAAAAATGCCACCACAGTACGTACAGACAGACATATGAGGACACAGCAGGTCCGTTGTGTGTACCGTATGGTTATATCTTTAAAGTTCACTTAGTTACTATCAGCCTTGAGCTGAAGTCACATTGGATGGCTTCCCCAGTCTGACGCCTGGGAAATGCAGCTGTGACTCTCCGAAACATGGCAAGAATCAGACGTCTCCCCAGTTCAGTGTCATAATCGCCAACGATGGCCATCATATGGTAGTATAGAGCCTCAATTCGTCGATGAACTCAATGCAATGCCATTAATCGGCAGTCCATTGTTCCGGTCACGGCATCACACTGAACTCAAGAGTTTGTATTGTGCTGTTAAAATGTTAACAGCAGCCTTCTCATGGGACAGCTGCTACCAGTCTCGGACCATTGGTGAACGGCGGTACACAATGTTGTGGGGAGTCCATTACCTGTTCACGGATGACAGGCTCAGATGTGAACATGTTCGATATGGCGATCCGTCATTGTGGTGGTCAGGCATGACAGACCAGAGCGTTCGCGACGAGTATGTCAGCCCACACTTTCTCATGCTCTCTGGCATCGGGCCACTGTCACATCCGAAGACACCACAGATCAGGATATTACACGATTTGACCAGCCGGACAAATTGAGGCCCGCAATGACCCCAACTTTGTGAGGTCCTGGTGACGCTATCTGACACGCATATGCGGCTGTTCTGCGCTCATATTGTCACTTATTTTGTACAATATATTTCTTCTGAACTTTTTGTCGTAGAGACTGGCCAATGCATAATAAAAATTAAAAATGTCGAAGTGAGTGTGTTTAATTGACCGACTGATCTGAACATCTAGAAAAGAATACACCTGATTGTACACAATCATTTAAATGACGGTAACCTGTCATCATTCGTCTATAAAACCTTTTGCCTTAATACAACTAATATAACTAACGATAGTACATTAAATCCTGTAATTAATAAGCGCACCATTTACAATGAACGATAACGCAGCACTAAATTGTTAACACAGTCGTGTGTTTATTACATAACCAAGATCATACGATGTGACGAAACATACTAAAATGTCTACTGACTTCATTTTATGCATCCGGATATCACGAACAGTAAGTCACTCATCAAAATGAATGGTACCAAAGTCGAGGAGTAGAGTAATAATACAGAAAAAAGGATATAACAACTAGGGAAAGGGAATGTAGTCTGCATCAAGTATTTCATTTTTTCCCTTCCCACTTTTTGTACTGTTTCCAAGCACCGCGAAAAATGAGTCAATAAAGCAAAACACTGAATGTTTTTAAAATGAAAGTCTGGTGTAGCACCAGTCCCTGAAGAATTTAATAACCGTGGAAGCCCATATCGTTGTTCTTTGAATTACTGACCCGACCAGTCCGCATCGCTGGCAGAAATTCATAAAAAATTTTTGCTGAAGCCCTAATCTGCCCCCACCACTTGTTTTGCAGTTCGTCCACATACCCCTAAGTAAGTACATTCCCTACTAACCGCATTTAGGAAGCGCCTAGGATATTCACGTTTTTATAACCTTTGCGTGCTATTTAATACGGTTCAATGAAAGTTGTATGAAAGTAGTTCCTCCTCGGTATTCATTTTGTGTCGTAAAGAGTTACGCCACGAACCACTGCGGTTTCACCGAACAGTGGGATGGGAGACATTTCTTATCAAACCCTGACGGTCATCATTACTCGTAAAATTTTAAGCAGGTTGTTGGTTCATCCAAAGCGTTTCCTCTTTAGAAAAAGATCACATATCTGTATCTCAACTCTCATCGGATATCGTAACGGTATTTGAAATGTGTGTCCTTAGAAATAAGGTTCCACAAGCTTGGTATGTTTGTGACTTGGTGATTTGTTCCCGTTTCCTCAGGTTTGCCGTCACGTCAATTCATACTTCATAACTGACGCTATGTCTTAGAAACAGTGACCCGTTGTTATAACAAATAGAGAAACACCGTCGGGGTAGAAACTCTTTATTTACTGATAACCGGTTTCAATCTACGCTGCAGATTTATCTGCACCACAGATTGAAGTTGTTCTCGCTAGATAACGTTTGTGATCCAGACGGTGCTTGTTCATTTCCCTATTTACACTCTAAGACAAAAAAAAAAAGAAAAAGACGAAACATGAAGTGAAACGTCCCCTTAGAAAAATTAATGAGTTACTGTGCTGATAAACCTCTTACGTTATTTGATTTTCAAACAGCTGAGCAAAACTGAACGTACTCCGACATATCTCTCTTTACTTCTTCTGATCAACACTAAACTGACACACAATATTTTTAGCGCAACGCGATCTGGCTATCAACAATTCCTACAAAAGAATGGCCCTGACTAACAATACCCTATAACTTTCGTGAATCACTTACCTCACAAAAATCTTCGTTACTCGAACTACTGCAATACATCGAGCGCCAATACTGCCAGCTAAATAAAAGATTCTAACTACTGAAGGCACTAACTACTGATTGGCATAGTTAGCAAATGAATGATTTTGATAGAGAATAAACAATGTACTTACCTTAATAATGTTCAAAAGTCATCATATATATATACCAGTTCATGACATCCAGTATTACAAATTTACTCTTTGTGATAGACACAAGTCCAGATCATCCGCTCTCAAAATTCTGCCATATCTCTCCCCACATCCACCACTGCTGGCGGCTCACCTCCAACTGCGCAACGCTACACGCTGTTCATATCCAGCTGCCCAACACTACAATAGCGAATATTGCAACAATGCCAACCAGCCACAGAGTTCACACAGCACAGTCAGTTATTTTCATATAGAGCGAAACGCGACGTTACCAACATAAAAACCTAAACAGCCTGCTTACGGAAGGGATTATCCGAAATTAACACAAATCTTAGATGTGATGTATACGTACAGACAGACAAATGATCAGACTGGATGATTCAGTCAAGAGAAAGAGTTTCACAAACTGGGCAAGTCTATGTCCGGCCCTTATGAAAGCACTTATTCGGCTTGGCATTGACTAATAGAGTTGTTGGATGTTTTCCTGAGGGACATCGAGCCAAATCCTGTACAACTGGCTGGTAAGATAGTCAAAATCCCGAACTGGTTGGAGGGCCCTGACCTTAATGCTCCAAATGTTCTCAATTGGAGAGAGATTCGGCGACCTTGCTGGCCAACGTAGGATGTGGCAGTCACGACGTTGAGCAGTAGATACACTCGGCGTGTGCTGGTGACGTTACCTTGCTGAAATATAAGCCAGGGATGGCTTTCCACGAAGGGCAGCAAAACAGGGCTTTGACGCGCATGCCAGGCAGAGGGGTCCTGCTGTACAATGTAACAGCACTTCGCACTATCACTCCTCGTAGTTGGACTGTGTGGTAGGCGACCTTCAGGTTGGCATCTCACCACTGTCTGGGGTGTCTCCAGACACGTGGTCACTGGTCATCGAAGCTCATTTCGAGGCACTGAAGACAGTTTTACTCCGATCAATGAGATTCGAGGCCGGACTTATTCGGGAAACACTTCAGACAGCGACTGGATACCAACCTGACTGTCGCCCGCCTTGCAGCCAGACAACCAGGAGTGATGGTCTGGGATACCATTTCTTTTCATAGCAGCACCCATTTGGTTGTCATCCGCAGCGCTCTTATAGCATGGCGATACGTCGACGACATTCCAGGCCCTGTTGTTGTTTTGCCCTTCATGGCAAGTCGTCTTGGGCTTACATTTTAACAAGATAATAGCCGCCTGCACACGGCGAGAGTTTATATTTCTTGTCGTCATGCTTGAAAAACCCTACCTTGGCCAGGGAAGTCGCCAGATCTCTCACCAAATGAGAATGTTTGAATCGTTATGGGACAGAAACTGGCACGATATCGCTCAGGAGGATATCAAACAACTCTGTCAATATCTAGCCGTATAACTGTTTTCATAAGGGCCAGAGGTGGGCCAGCGCGTTACTAACTTGCTCAATTTGTGAAGCTCTTTCTCTTGAATGAAACATCCATTTTCTTCTGAAATTGAAATGATTTGTTTGTCTTTACATGTGCATCACGTGTACCGATCTCAATTCAATGCGGACAATTGCTCTGGGTGCGAGTTTTTTTTTTTTGGGGTGGGGGGTGGGGGGGTTGGGGGAGGGGGGGGGTAAGGCAGTCAATGATTGGCCTATAGAGTGGTGTGACGGTTTCTAGACCTTTTGGTGTAGAGGGCAGTGACTGCTAGTGTCTCATTCGTGATGTATCACGTGGAGGCAGGTCTGGATTCTGAAATGGTTTTCGACTTCTTAGTGGGTGTGTCGATTTCTGGTACTTATTTGAATGTTGAATTAATAGTGGACGATAACTCCACATTTTTGTCTGAAGCGGTAAATTGTCTACAGTTCGAATTACTGCCGGCCGCTGTGGCCGAGCGGTTCTAGGCGCTTCAGTCTGGAACAGCACGACCGCTACGGTCGCGGGTTCGAATCCTGCCTCGGGCATGGATGTGCTGATGTCCTTATGTTAGTTAGGTTTAAGTAGTTCCAAGTTCTAGGGGACTGATGACTTCAGATGTTAAGTCCCATATTGCTCAGTGCCATTTGAACCATTTAGAATTACTTTGTGTTATAGAGTTTCTCATTAGGCAAAAAATTTGGTTTCCTTTTTTTATGTGATTTCGAACACTTGTCGATTTCTAATTCAGATAACGCAAGTAGGTAACAGTGGGTGTCAGAAGTATTTTAAGAAATTCCTTTTGCAATTACTCTTAGCGTTTTTATTTGAACACATTTTCTGTTAGGTAGCAACTTCGCTATTTAACAGTTTGGCATCTACTCTTAACATCATTGCAGTTTCAGTATTGTAGCTATTTTGAAGTGACTGAATAGTAGTCGTAGTCACACTGCACGCTTTAGCACATGCTGCATCTGGGAACGCATCTGTTTTTCGCTTCGACTTGTTTCACTGAAAAATTAATATGTCACTATCCTCTCTTACCCAAAGAAGCACGCACGTAGATATGCTGGTATCGATGGTGCACTGTCTGAACTGCATTCATGCAGCAGGAACTTATGTTTCTGATGTCATGGTAACGAGCAGTAAATCGTTTCCTTGACGTACTGACTGAAAACGGAAGCACAATTGTGTGCATCCGAGAGGAGCTCACAAGACTACATTGGGCTCTTATTCCTCATCCACTGTACAGGCCGGATCTCACTCCTTCCGCTTTCCAAATGTCTGGTTCAATGAAGAATGCACCTCGCAGGTAGCAGTACGAGTTTGAAAATGGGGTGATTACTGATGCAGCAAGACGTTAGATGTAACGTCGACCAGTCGAGTGTATCATGCGGGCATACAGGTCCTTCCAGTAAGGTGGTGTTAGGCCATAGCATTTGACGGAGATTAGGTTAAAAAACAGGGTTTTGTAGCCAAAAAGTGGGGAATAATATGGCGTATTAGAATCCTCAATAAAACCATCCAGCATTCTGAAAAAAATGTTTTAGTTACTTATTGAGCGCTCCTCATATGTATTATGTAGAGTGACTTGTTTTTTAGTTTGCTGGAATTTCAATGTTGGTCGATGACCTTCAGTATACACGTGCCTCTTCTGTAAAAGACTATGTGAGTACACAGGAAACCACTATGTGTGCACATAACCACGGAGCTGTAGCTGTTCCACTTCGCTCAATGTTGCACATCACGAGCTTTGATTGTTCACTGTTTCTATTTTCCTTCCCTTTTTTCACGGTTCAGTACACCTTCTTCCTGTTTTAATGCTTGATCTGTGTTCAGGTTTTGAATGGTTATCCACTGGGCCATCTCACCACAGACTGAGAGGGGATGGGCCATGTGGGCCATGCCGCAATACGGGCGTCATCGACCTTAGCGTATTCGCAGAGAGATGTCACTCAGTTTGGCAGCAAACCAGAGCGTCGCAGATATTCATTGGCGCTTGTAGAGTGTTTACGGCGACCTGGCAGCGGAAAGAAGCTTGGGAGTCGTTCGGCGAGGAGTCTGCCGTCATCGCTGCAAGATCACTCAAACTTGTTGGATCTCCCGTGTGCCGTCCGCGCAAAGTTGTGACTCCCGCAGTGTTGCAACGTGCGGACACTCTCATTCGAGGTGATCGACGGATCACAATCAGACACCTCGTTGCACATCTTGACATCTCTGATGGTAGTGCTGGCACACTCGTCCAGGATTCCTCAAAGTCTGACAGAAGTCCATAAAGAGCAACGAAGGACCATCTGTGCTGAGTTGCCTGCGCGTTACGAAGCTGATTACTCTCATCGGACATCATCACAGGAGATGAAACATAGGATCATTACTTCCAACCGGAAACAAAACAACAATCAGTGGAGTGCCTCCACACCACGTCCCTGACGAAGCAGAAGTTCAAAGCCGCACCACCCTTAGCCAATAAAGTCATGGTGATGTCCTTCTGGAAACCTAGAGGGATTATGCCGTTTTACCTCCTTCCTCATGAAGCAACGATCAACTCGAAAGTATATGGGCTACCCTCATGAAATTGAAGAAACGACTTCAGGGAGTATGTCGCCACGGATGCAAACGAACTTCACCGTCCCCGTGACAACCCAAGGCCTCGCACAACTATGCTTTCCTGACCGGAGCTCAAAAAACACCGAGGGACTTTTCATCCTCATCCTTCCTACAGCTCAGATAGCGCACCTTCCGACTTCTCCTTGTCTGAATGAAGGATGAATTCCACCGGGACAAGAACACCACTGGCCATTACAATTGCTACACGAAGAAGAAATGCAGATGATAAATGGGTATTCATTGGACAAATATATTATACTAGAACTGACATGTGATTACATTTTCACGCAATTTGGGTGCATAGATACTGAGAAATCAGTACCCAGAACAACCACCTCTGGTCGTAATAACGGCCTTGATACGCCTGGACATTGAGTCAAACAGAGCTTGGATGGCGTGTACAGGTAGAGCTGCCCACGCAGCTTCAACACGATACCACAGTTCATCAAGAGTACTGACCAGCGTATTGTAACGAGCCAGTTGCTGGGCCACCACTGACCAGACGTTATCAATTGGTGAGAGATCTGGAGAATGTGCTAGCCACGGCAGCAGTCGAACATTTTCTCTATCCAAAAAGGGCCGTACAGGACCTCCAACATGCGGTCGTGCATTATCCTGTTGAAATGTAGGGCTTCGCCGGCCGCGGTGGCCGTGCGGTTCTAGGCGCTCCAGTCCGGAGCCGCGCTGCTGCTACGGTCGCAGGTTCGAATCCCGCCTCGGGCATGGGTGTGTGTGATGTCCTTAGGTTAGTTAGGTTTAAGTAGTTCTAAGTTCAAGGGGACTGATGACCACAGCAGTTGAGTCCCATAGTGCTCAGAGCCATTTGAACCATTTGAAATGTAGGGCTTCGCAGGGATCGAATGAAGGGTAGAGCCACGGGTCGTAACACATCTGAAATGAAACGTCCACTGTTCAAAGTGCCGTCAGTGCGAACAAGAGGTGACCGAGACGTGTAACCAATGGCACCCCATACCATCACGCCGGGTGATACGCCAGTTGGGCGATGACGAATACACGCTTCCAATGTGCGTTCACCGCGATGTCGCCAAACACGGATGCGACCATCATGATGCTGTAAACACAACCTGGATTTCATCCGAAAAAATGACGTTTTTCCATTCGTGCACTCAGGTTCGTCGTTGAGTACACCATCGCAGGCGCTCCTGTCTGTGATGCAACGTCAAGGGTAATCGCAGCCATGGTCTCCTAGGCGATAGTCCATGCTGCTGCAAACGTCGTCGAACTGTTCGTGCAGATGGTTGTTGTCTTGCAAACGTCCCCATCTGTTGACTCAGGGATCGAGAGGTGCCTGTACGACCCTTTACAGCCATGCGGATAAGATGCCTGTCATCTCGACTGCTAGTGATACGAGACCGTTGGGATCCAGCACGGCGTTCCGTATTACCCTCCTGAACCCACCGATTCCATATTCTGCTAACAATCATTGTATCTCGACCAACACGAGCAGCAATGTCGCGATACGATAAACCGCAGTCGCAATAGGCTACAATCCGACCTTTATCAAAGCCGGAAACGTGATGGTACGCATTTCTCCTCCTTACACGAGGCATCACAACAACGCTTCACCAGGCAACGGTGGTCAACTGCTGTTTGTGTATAAGAAATCGGTTGGAAACTTTCCTCATGTCAGCACGTTGTAGTTGTCGCCACCGGCGCCAACCTTGTGTGAATGCTCTGAAAAGCTAATCATTTGCATATCACAGCATCTTCTGCCTGTCGTTAAATTTCGCGTCTGTAGCACGTCATCTTCGCGGTGTAACAATTTTAATGGCAAGTAGTGTACATTGATGCTGGGTGTTCTGTATTGATACAAGGTTCCCTCACGAGAGTGCAGCAGCGACTGGTCACTGTCACTGCAGTGATCTGCGACCCAGTAGGACGGATGGATGACTGCGGAAGTAAGGGAAAGTGGCGCTAACCATCAAGCCACTCGCAAGTTACTGTAACTGTGTTTCATTATTTAGTGTTAAATACACAGACCACGTTCACTTTTATCAACCACGTACTTTCATTTTATACCGCCTTTCCTTTGAAAAGAGTATATGCATTCGTCGGGACTGAGGACAGAGCGAGGCAACGCGGAATTACCGTGCATTTTGTGGCTGCCTACATTCCGGTCTTCCGGGTGTGATTAAAACTAATCGAAAGTGTTCCAGCGCTAACATTATGTGCCTTGTGTCGCATGTACGGCGAATTACGAGTATCCAGTTACTGTGGCTTTGTGTGTAATTCTCTGAAGTTAGCATGCGTTACGAGTTTGCCCAACGCATCATCACCGACGTATGTTTGCAATAGAGCTCTCCGAGCTACAAATTCCGCGAGAATTGCTTTGTGACGGGCATCTCAAGCCAGCAGAAGTCGTAACGCCTCCTGCCACTCCCAACAACATAACCCCAGCGAACAGCACCGTCCGTCGGCAACACTGCCGTCAGCTGCAGACCAGTCCATGCACCACAATCGTAGGTAACGTCGTCTTGCTCTGTGAGCAGTCTGCCTCTGTTTCCTTAATCTAATACCCTATGTGCTAATATCGTCAATCATAGATCCTGTCGAAAAACGAAGTTTAGTTAAGAAAAGAGCAGTGATTAAGTCGCAAGACTCTGTCTCGGTGGACGAACGTTCAAACCCGCGTTCGGCCATCCTGACTGAGGTTTCCCGCGGTTCTCCTAAAAATCGTTTAAGATAAATGAGGGAATGGTTCCTTTGAAAGGGTACGGCCGATTTCCTTGTGCATCCTTCTAAACCCGAGCCTGTGCTCCGTCTCTAATGACCTCGTTGTCGACTAGACGTTAAACACTAGCCTCCTCCACTGATTACACTCTGCGCAATCGTTAACAGCTTCCGGGAAGGTTTAAATCTCATCGACATTAGAACAGGACAGTCACTATCACACAAGTAAAGAGGAATATATCAACATCAAATTCGGTTGGAAGTTAGCAATCTGGAAAAATCTCGGGATGTAAACAGAGAGCCTTTTGAGGAGTTATACTTAGGTATACAGGGTGATTCAAAAAGAATACCACAACTTTAAAAATGTGTATTACAAAGAGTATTAAAAAAGGTTTTTTTTCACTCAAAAACAAGTTCAGAGATGTTCAATATGGCCCCCTCCAGACACTCGAGCAATATCAACCCGATACTCCAACTCGTTGCACACTCTCTGTAGCATATTAGGCGTAACAGTTTGGATAGCTGCTGTTATTTCTCGTTTCAAATCATCAATGGTGGCTGGGAGAGGTGGCCTAAACACCATATCCTTAACATACCCCCATAAGAAAAAATCGCAGGGGGTAAGATCAGGGCTTCTTGGAGGCCAGTGATGAAGTGTTCTGTCACGGGCTCCCTGGCGGCCGATCCATCGCCTCGGGTAGTTGACGTTCAGGTTTATACCAATGTTTAATACACCACCTATCAGGAGGTTTAACACCATACTTCGTTCGAAATGCACGCTGAACATCTGTCGTCGATTCACTTCTGCCGTACTCAATAACACAAAAAGCTTTCTGTTGAGCGGTCGCCATCTTAGCATCAACTGACGCTGACGCCTAGTCAACAGCGCCTCAAGCGAACAAATGTACAACTAAATGAAACTTTATAGCTCCCTTAATTCGCCGACAGATAGTGCTTAGCTCTGCCTTTTGTCGTTGCAGAGTTTTAAATTCCTAAAGTTGTGGTATTCTTTTTGAATCACCCTGTATAATCGAAAATAACGACATTACTCCAGTCAATTGTTGTGGTACCACGTCATTCAGCAAGTTCATATAGTTCTTATGAAATAAAACTCCCAGCAGCTTTATTGGCAGAATTCTACTGTAACGACACAGAATTGGTGCATTTTTTCGATGTCTGTAAACCACTGGTTATAGGCAAAGAGTCCTTAACTGATGTACAGCGATATTATTATTTGTTTTCACGTGTGTCTCATGAACGTCATACGCTGGCTGAAAACTTATCGGTTACGGAAAAACAACTTTCACACTGCATGTGTTCTGATTCTTCAAAGGTACAACCAACCCATGTTAAAGAACTCCTGAATTTGCCCAACGTTAGACGTAAGGATGCTGATCAACCAGCTAATGAGAAATCTGAACGCGACTCAGGTCATGCAAGTTATCTCGTCACTGCTCCCGACTGCGAGTTCTTTAATTCAACACACAATCTGCAGGTATGTCGGTATCCTAAGCAGAAGGCGAGCGATATTGCAAGCAGGAGAGACTTTGTGTTGTCTAGGCGTGAATCATAGGCAGAGGGGATGTGCCGGTAGCTGCCGCATTCGTATCAGTGACCAAAATACGCTACTGCACAAGGAGCAAGCCACTTATAGTGTCGGTAGAAAGCAAGAAGCGAATCTACCCCAATAACAAACATACTGTACACTGGAAAGGAACTACCACCTTGCAGAAATACTGTTAACAACTACCCTTATAAACATAGCAGACAAAACTGGTAATGTGTACCAACGCTGAGCAGTTCTTCACAGTGCATCACAAATGAACTTCATGTCTAAAAATTCAGCATATCGAATGGGACTACAGGTCAGCAAGTGGTATCACCGACGTTCAAACCATAGAATCGTGACACATTTGTGAGATGCACATTTCCCCAGGAGCTGCCGATTGTCGCACACCTGCTGTCGGCGCAATACTACCACGCATAAAAGGCCCACTCCCAACAGCATCCCTTGTAATCTGCGAATGAAAACTGGTGAGACTGATCATGCGCTTGGAACACCGATACGTCTTGACGTATTGAAACATGGTCTGCTAAAGAGGAATAACTACACAGCCCTACAGGTCACGTTGTTCGGTTGGATTGCGTCAGAAAAAATACATCATCCAATCAAGTGCAATGTGCGAAGGGTGCTGTCATGCCTGGCATGCAACAACGACCATAACATTGAGGACCAAAGTTCTGGCAGCAGAAAGGAATGATTTCTGTGTGAGAAGCATTTTGCGAAATCAAATTAGAGGAATGTTAAACACAGGAGAACTTCACACGACAGCAAAGGAATTAATTCGTATGGTGCAAGAAAAAGACTATTACAAGGACATCAAAGAACTACAATACGGTTGAACAAATTCCCAGAAAGGCAAATTCATCTCACTTCATCCCTTCCTGAACGAGGATCAGTTGTTAAAGGCGGGCTGCAGACTGAAAGAGCCAAAGGTCTCTTACAGTCAGGAGAGCCCCATGATTCTCCCTCCCAAGCATCGTGTGTAACTAAACTGATAATCATGGGCGAGCATCAACGTTTGCTGCACACGGAACCTCAACTTCAGTTAACAAGCCTTATAGAATGGTACTGGATACCATACGGAAGATCTGTAATCAGACAAATAATCCACAATTGCCTTACTTGTTACCGCTTGAAAACAGCCACTCAAGGAGTAATTTCCTTCCGTCCAAGCAGAACAATGCTGAACTTCCCTTAATTGTGGGGTTGACTATGAAGGACCCTATACGTCAGTCATCTCAAGCTTTCAGTGCTGTTCTTCGAAGATTTATTTCACGACGAGCTGTTTGCACAAACGTTTACTGCACAAATAGTTCACTTCTCAGTTCCAGGCAACACAAATGCAGAACTATGCAACACAGAATGGTACACAGTGGCATTTTACCCTGCCTCACGCTCCAGAGTTTTCTCGACTATGGGAACCCAGTATAAAATCCGTCAAGACACATTTAAAGAGAGTCGTGGAAAACCAAGTGTTGATGTTTGAAAAATTACACAAACTTCTGAAGCGTGTTTGAGTTCCCTACTCATTATGCAACTTCCTGATAATCCTGATGAATTCTCATACCTTACTTCAGGCCATTTTCCTGTCGGTGAATCCTTAACAACAATCCCAGAGCCAGACTTGCTTTTGGAGCCACTATCCAGGTTGTCGAGATGGCAGCTCATCTAGCAGTGTATGCATCATGTTTGGGAACGGTGGTCAAAAGACTATCTATCACGGTTGCAGCAGAGAACTAATTGGTCATCAATGAAAGACAATCTACAGTCAGGTATATTTGGTTCCCCTGAAAGAAGACAAATTGCCACCTCTCCTGTGGCGATCTAGGTTCCTTCTTTGCACACACCCTGGTGCTGATGATTTGGTGCGAGTTGTTTCTGTGCACACAGCAACAGAAACCTATAAACGACCTCTGTCGAAAATTTGTGCTGTTCCATAGGAAATATAGATTCTAGGGCACATAAATATTTAATATCTGACCTTAACGTTTATTTTCCCCATAAATCACATGATTTTTTTTTCGATCTTTCATTTCCTTGGTTGTGTGAGGTAACTTGTACTAGGTATGATTATATGCATTTGTCTACATATACATCTACATGGATACTCTGCAAATCACATTTAAGTGCCTGGCAGAGAGTTCATCGAACCACCTTCACAATTCTCTATTGTTCCAATCTCCTACAGCACGCGGAAAGAATGAACACCTATATCTTTCCGTACGAGCTCCGATTTCCCTTATTTTATCGTGGTGATCGTTCCGCGCTATGCAGGTCGAAGTCAGCAAAATATTGTCGCATTCGGAGGAGAAAGTTGGTGATTGTAATTTCGTGAGAAAATTCCGTCGCAACGAAAAACGCCTTTCTTTTAATGATTTCCAGCCCAAATCCAGTGATTTACATAAATTTAGTGGGTGGAATATTTTGTGTTGGTTCAAGCTTCTCTCACGAGCATGCGGAAGCGAATGGTTACTGCCGCTGCAGATAAGAATTTATATGAGGCGTTCGGATGAAGGTGGAAGTACGAGAGACTGGCCACCAAGCCGCTCGGTCGTACCTGTGTACCTGTAACTCTGTTTCATGACGTAGTGTATAATATGTAGTCCACCTTTACCGACCATGCGCTTTCATTTTGTTTCGCCTTTCCTTTGCGACGACTGTATGCATTCGTCTGACCGTGGAATGCGCGAGGCAGCACAGAATTACTACGCGTTTTGCGGCTACCTACAATGGGGTTATGGAAGCAGCAAGACGGTAGCTCCGTCGTCGACAAACGGAATGGTACCAGGTGGGCGTACAGGCCATACCTGTAAGGTGGCATACCGCCGTCATATTTAACGGAGATTATGATGATAAATAGGATTTTGTAGCCAAAAGAGTGAGCAACATGTATTGAAAACCTAAATAAAACAGACCTGCTTCCAGAAAAAAGAAGTATTCTATTACACTACTGGCCATTAAAATTGCCACACCACGAAGAAGTGCTACAGACTCGAAATTTAACCGACAGGAAGCAGATGCTTGCTGTGATATGCAAATGATAAGCTTTTCAGAGCATTCACACAAGATTGGCGCCGCTGGTGACACCTACAAAGTGCTGACAAGAAGAAAGTTTCCAACCGATTTCTCATAGACAAACAGCAATTGAAAGGCGTTGCCTAGTGAAACGTTGTTGTGATGCCTCGTGTAAGGAGCAGAAACGCGTACCATCACGTTTCCGACTTTGATAAAGGTCGGATTGTAGCCTATCGCGATTGCGGTTTATCGTATCGCAACATTGCTGCTCGCGTTGGTCGAAATCCAATGACTGTTAGCAGAATATGGAATCGGTGGGTTCAGGAGGGTAATAAGGAACGCCGTGCTGGATCCCAACGGCCTCGTATCACTAGCAGTCGAGATGACAGGCATCTTATCCGCATGGTTGTAACGGATCGTACAGCCACGCCTCGATCCCTGAGTCAACAGATGGGGACGTTTGCAAGACAACAATCATCTGCACGAACAGTTCGACGACGTTTGCAGCAGCATGGACTATCAATTCGGAGACCATGGCTGCAGTTACCCTTGACGCTGCATCACAGACAGGAGCGCCTGCGATGGTGTACTCAACGACGAACCTGGGTGCACGAATGGCAACACGTCATTTTTTCGGATGAATCCAGCTTCTGTTTACAGCATGATGATGGTCGCATCCGTGTTCGTCGACATTGCGGTGAACGCACATAGGAAGCGTGTATTCGTCATCGCCATACTGTGGTATCACCCGGCGTGATGGTATGGGGTGCCATTGGTTACACGTCTCGGTCACCTCTTGTTCGCATTGATGGCACTTTGAACAGTGGACTTTACATTTCAGATGTGTTACGACCCGTGGCTCTACCCTTGATTCGATCCCTGCGAAACCCTACATTTCAACAGGATGATGCACGACCGCATGTTGCTGGTCCAGTACGGACCTTTCTGGATACAGAAAATGTTCGACTGCTGCCCTGACCAGCACATTCTCCAAATCTCTCACCAATTGAAAACGTCTGTTCAATGGTGGCCGATCATCTGGTTCGTCACAATACGCCAGTCACAACTCTTGACGAACTGTGGTATCGTGTTGAAACTGCATGGGCAGCTGTACCTGTACACGTCATCCAAGGTCTTTTTGACTCAATGCCCAGGCGTATCAAGGCCGTTATTACGGCCAGAGGTGGTTGTTCTGTGTACTGATTTCTCAGGATCTACGCACCCAGATTGTGTGAGAATGTAATCGCATGTCAGTTCTAGCATAATATATTTGTCCAATGAATACCCGTTTGTCGTCTGTATTTCTTCTTGGTGTAGCAATTATAATGGTCAGTAGTGTACTTATTAAACGCCCCTTGTAGAAAGACTAATGAAGTGGACGGGGGTGGAAGAAAATTTATGGCGCAATTAGACTAAAAGACGTGACTGTCTGATGCGTCACATCCTGAGGCATCTAGCAGTAGTTGATTTTCTTAATGGGATGAAGCGCGGGAGGTAAAAATTTTAGATGAAGAGCAGGGCTCAAATACAGAAACCAGGTTGACAAGGATGTAGGTCACAGTAGTTATGCAGAAATGAAGAGGTTTGCAAAGAAGAGACTAGCATAAAGAGCTGCACCAATCCAGTCTCCAAGCTGAAAATCACTACTACAAAGTCCGCAGCTCGTGGTCGTGCGGTAGCGTTCTCGCTTTCCGCGCCCTGGTTCCCGGGTTCGATTCCCGGCGAGGTCAGGGATTTTCTCTGCCTCGTGATGACTTGGTGTTGTGTGATGTCTTTAGGTTAGTTAGGTTTAAGTAGTTCTAAGTTCTAGGGGACTGATGACCATAGATGTTAAGTCCAATAGTGCTCAGAGCCATTTTTGAACCACTACTAGAAGAATGGGGGATATGACTACATATCAATCTGGTGCAAAGTTCTCTTTGCTTTCGGAGCAATTCGTAACACGACTATCGATCCACGGCAGTTCTTTCACCTCCATCACAACTACGCAGCAGTCGTCGACACACCACCTCGGGCAACGCGACAGGGCCCAAAGTGGCGATGCCACAGTCCGAATGCCCTCCGACGCTCTTTGTGGAGGAATTCGATGCCCTTTTGGTTGGTATTGCTGTGCTGTGTAGCAAAACAGCAAGTGTCGAGTATGCCGTCTGTGACGTCAGCCGCTGGCGCCGTGGGCTGGGTGAGGTAGCGGCTGGCCGCAGGCTGCCGGCACAGACAGTGCGCCGTGCGGAGCGTTTCGCTGCCACTGCTCCCATTGGCCTTTAGTGCAGCATTGCGGAGGCAGTGAAACAGCCAGGCGCTCCTGTTTGCTTTGACCAGAGAGCAGCGTATGCTCTCAGGCGGTTTTAGGACCGTTATGATACTTTGTAAGGTATCATAGTTGACTGGCTCCATCCCGTCTACCAGTGGGTGTCTCAAAAAGAACACTGGATTTGAAAAGCCCATTATTTTGTTTATTGTTGTTGCCAACACTGCTTTTCATGCTTTTTTTTTATCAATGATCACTTGAGCTCATATTTTGATACTGTGCTTTTGATCTCCAGGTCAGTGTTTGTGCAGTAGCGGCACGGAAATGTACAGTACGGTATAGCAAATGCTGCATCTGAAAACTTGCTACAGGAATGGTTCAAAGATTCGCAAAAACTTTTCGACAACTTCGTAGTATTTAAGGAAACAACAGTACACCAAATGGATCCACCATTCGTAGGTTGATCAAGAAATCTAAAAAAAGGAAGTCAATTCAGCAACACACATGAAAAGCCCTGGACGTCCTCAAAGTCGCCGGAGTGAGACAAATGTGGCTGTGCAGCGTTCTGTTACTGTGAGTCGTATATCATCATGTCTTCGTCGTGTTCAAGAAATGCGCATGTGTGCAGCAACAATGCACAGAATCTTAACAAAAGTTTTGCTTGTAACCAGTGCAGAGTTCAGTTAACACAGAAACTTACACCAGTGGATCATGGAAAATGACAGCAAATTGTGCAAAGCCTCCTGAAAAAGATAATAGAGATCCATGGTTACACAAAGTGTATCATTTTCTCAGTTAAAGCTCACTTCTATTTAAAAAGTTTTGTGAACAAGAATAAGTGCGGGACATCGGGATCAGAGGACCGAAGAGAATTCACGAAAAACACAGGCACCCTCAGCAAATTACGGTTTGGTGTGGAATTTCGAGTGGGCGCTTAATCAATCCTTACTTCTTTGAAGATAAACAAGTAAGTACTGTCTTAGTGAAAGGAGTTCGTTATTGTGCGTTGCTCACTGCTTTCCTTTGGCCCAGTTTGGATCAAATAAATATGGATAATTTATGTTCCAACAAGATGGCGCAAAACTTCAGGAGATAAAACCACTCTGTTGCGTGAAAAGTTCCTGGACAGACTAATTTGGTTACGAGGAGACAAAACACATCCTCCTCGACCTTGTGAACTGAGACCGCACGACTTTCTCCTGTGGGGGTACGTTAAGTCACGAGTTTACCAGAACAAATCCCGTAATTTGTAGAAACTCAGACAAGAAATTCGACATGTCCAAGATTGAGGAAGTATGTGTGCGGGTGATATTTAACTTCATGGATCGAGCTATCAGGTGTAGAGACAGTAGAGGGAGGCATATGAGCGACATGTTATTTCATTTGAACCTCAACATTTCCTGAAGAGAATGGTGTGTTTTGTTTGCTTCTTTCAAACAAATAAATTCGATTTGTAGCATATTTCCAGAGTGAGTCACTCAGTCGGAAATAAAGTATGTACTCACACTCCAGAAAATTTTGTATCAAATAATGCATAAAAGGTATAAAACACGGAATTATGCCATCTAATTTTTCTTTTTGTAGGCCTCAGAATGTCACGATGTATCCAAGCTATCGCATCCAGAAAAGTGTAGATATTACAAACAAATATATGCCACGTATTATAATTTATTAAGAGCCTAGGTCTCCTGAAAATTCACTTGTCAAAATGTAGGAGTCATTCACATACAGTACTACTTAGGTGTGGACAGTGGTCATGTTGAAATCCCCTGAGTAACATTTCAGGGAGAAATTGGTACTTACGGTGATAATCAGAATACTGAATATTAATAAAAACAGTGAAAGTAGCTACAGAAAACACTCATTTAAAGATCTATGTCTGATATGAAACAGTTTTAATCTGCCAGGAAGTTTCATATCAGCGCACACTCCGCTGCAGAGTGGAAATCTCATTCTGGAAACATCCCCCAGGCTGTGGCTAATCCATGTCTCCGCAGTTTCCTTTCTTTCAGGAGTGCTAGTTCTGCATGGTTTCGCAGGAGAGCTTCTATATAGTTTGGAAGGTAGGAGACGAGATACTGTCTGAAGTACAGCTGTGAGTACCGAGCGTGAGTCGTGCTTCGGTAGCTCAGATGGTAGAGCACTTGCCCGCGAAAGGCAGTCTGCCTTTAGCTGTCGCAGCGGTCGTACGCTCCTCAAGTTTGCTCCGTGAACGTTCAGTGTTTACGCCAGTGTTTTCGAGTTTCGTGCTCGTTTATTGACGTTTTGCACGTGAATTAAGCGTTATCAATTGAGCATTTTGTCTTCGTCGTGTCATCTTTCTACGTAGTGCTGTTGGGATTTCGGCGTTGTCCGAGATTTCTTCGCTGCAGAACACCATGGCAAACTCCGTGAGAAAAAACACCGTGATTTTCACCTTCGACAAGTACACTCGTCGAGTACAGCCCTCTGCACTTGAAATACACGACTGGATTACCGAGGTAATTGGCCTTCATTCTGAATCTGTTCATACCATGCAGCTAGACTCTGATGAATACTGCATTTATGTAAAGTTCAACGATTCCGTGAGTGTAGACCGCTTTCTGGCAAAATTTGGTTATGAAATGGAATTTATACACCGTGATGGTACTAAAAGTACTGTAAAACTCCGGAATTCCGAGTCTGTAATTAGGAGTGTTAGGCTTTTGAATATTCCCATAGAAGTAGACAACTCGAAAATTAAAGATGTCCTTTCAAAATATGGGGTTGTCAGGCAAATAGTCAACGAAAGGTGGGCTTCGCATTTCAAGCTGCAGTGCTTTAACGGCTTTCACTCCGTGGAGATGGAAGTGAAGGCAAACATTCCCTCCCACATCTTTGTTGACGGGCACAAGGCGCATGTTATGTACTCAGGGCAAACCCCTAAATGTCGTGTATGTAACGAGTCTGGTCACCTCCGTCAGGACTGCCCTCGCCGTGTTTTTGTGCTAACAAATAACCTTACGCAACGCCGGAAATTAACACTCAACGATTTGTTGCCAGCCAGTAATACAACAGAGCCGGCGGCTGTCGTGGATCCTGTTACGACCTCTGAAAATGTTGCACTTAATGTTGATGACTTTCCGTCTTTAAAACCTGCATTAACTGCTGAAATTCCGTCCCGTGACAGCGAGATTCCCACTAAAAAGCGTCCTCTAGAGGACACTGAAAAAAATGTTGATGAGGACTCTTCCTGTGAAACATCCGTTGCCAGGAGGCCGAAGCCCAGTCCTGAAGATCTGTTGGAAGTGGAAAAAGGAGATGGAATGCAGGTCGATGTGGCTACCACTTCCGCACAAGGACTTATACCGCCACGAACAAATAGTGACGCAGCTGGTAGTGACCTTTCACGGAAATGTGACCCTGAGCCTGAGGTCACGACTGAAATAACCGCATCAAGTGCACAGCCCATACAGTGCGAACAGTACGAGGAAGTACCAAGTAAACAACCTGCTGACTCCGAAGCGCAATGCCGCGCCGATGGAGGAAATAAACAAGCATCACCGCCCCGCCAGCAAGACAGCACAACAGACACCACGCCGGAACCAAATATTGACGACTCGCAAGCCACCGCCGTTGCCCCATTCACCCACCGCCGGCGGCAGCGACCGACACCGGGTCTTGCTGTCACGCGTCATCAAGCGAAAGCCACACCAGAGAAAAAAGACATCAAGAAAAAGAATATTAAATATGAAGTCATCAGGGCCAACACTGACGAGGAGAAAGAGAATGGCCACATTGACTTATAGCAATGCATTGTCGGGATTTCAGGATACTTTTCTTCTCAAGCTCTTTGTTTAAAAGCAGTGCAAATTTTCTAGGAAGTTAGTACATGTAATGGGCACACAGCTTGTAAAGATCGTGCCTTGTAGGGAAGCACGTTGCTGCTATAATCATACCGATCCTCATCCCAAATAGCTTCTTATGGTATGTCTGTGATGCAAGCTTATAGCATTACTACTATTAACATTAATAAAATACAGTCACCCTTCAACTTGGCAGCACTAAAAGAATTCTTGTACCAGTCCGGGACAGATATCGCGTTGCTACAAGAAGTTGCGATAACGGAATTTCGGATCCCAGGCTTTTTTGAAATTGTAAATGTTTCTATGGAAGCCAATATCGGTACAGCCATTCTTATAAGGGAAGGCATTCCGGTGACTGAAATTGAACGACTAGAATCAGGAAGGGCCATAGGCATAAAAATACTCGATGTGACAGTGCTTAACCTTTACGCCCCATCAGGAAATTCCCACAAATTGGATCGTGCGAAGTTTTTTCAAGATGAACTGATTTATTTATTGAGGAAAAATCCGTGTTCTCTTATACTAGGTGGAGATTTTAGCTGTGTTTTAAACCAGAAAGATCAACAACCCAACTTCAACTACTCGCCACAGTTAAAAAAGTTAGTAAGTGATCTACACCTTAAGGATGTGTGGGAACTTCAGCACCCGACGTCAGTCGGGTTCACGTATATAACCAGCCACTCCCGCAGCACACTAGATAGCATTTACGTGTCACCAAATTTGCAAAATTATTTATTAAACGTTGAAACTATTCCCGTGTATTTTAGCGATCACAGTACACTTTTAACTTGCTTTAATTTAAGTGTACAGCCAACCCGTCGATTCAGAGGCCAATGGAATTTAAATATCTCTGTTTTAACTGACGAAGAACTAGAACAGGAAATAAGAATAGCGTGGACTATGTGCCTCCGCACAGTAGACAAGCACCCAACAGTCATTGACTGGTGGACTAGGAGGGCTAAACCAAGGCTGCGGAAAGTTGTCATACAGTATAGTGCAGTGAGGCACGGGAGTTGAGGAATACAATGGAGTTTTACTATAAAGTTTTAAGAGACTTATATGAACAGGCCCACGATGACGTAATTCGTCTGAATGATATCAAAAAAATAAAAGCCAAGTTATTAAGCATTAAACGGCAACAGATGGAGGGACTCAAAATTAAATCGAAAGCCACATCAGTCGTAGCAGGTGAAACAGCTTCTCTGTATCACTTGGTGCGGCATGCTAAAAACAGACGTCTAACTTTAATTGATGAAGTCCAGACGCATACTGGTACGAGGCTCATATGCCAGAAACAAATACTGGACGAAGTCCACAGGTACTATGAAACCTTATATGCCGCTACCACAGTGGAAGATGCAGCTCTCGAGGACTTTCTCACTATTTTAGGTCCACAATTGTCGGGAACAAACAACGCTGACATCCTGTCACCTATTACTAAAGATGAAGTGCATGAGGCTGTGCGTAACTCACCTCTCAAAAAATCTCCGGGACTTGATGGCCTCCCTGCGGAGTTTTATGCCCGCTACTGGTCTATAATCGGGGACAAGATCACTTCCATGGCAAATGAGGTCCTGAACGGAAAACCGGTCCCTGCAGAGTTTAAGGAAAGTAAAATAGTACTGATTCCTAAGAGTAAAGGCAAAACCAACTTAAACAATTTTCGGCCTCTTTCGCTACTAAATTCTGATTACAAAATAATTTCGCGTATTATCAACAAAAGACTCTCTGCCTTTTCCAACAAAATATTGAGTCATCATCAATCTTGTTCTCCGACCAGAACGATATTCGAAAGTCTATCTGCATACAGAGACGTCATTGCAATTACCTCAGTGACAAGTATAAAATGTGCGTTAATCTTAATAGATTTCAACAAAGCTTTTGACCGCGTTAGTCATAGATACCTCTTTGCGACGCTGTCAAGAATGGCTTTCCACCCCCAGATTGTGAACATGCTAAGGAATATTGCAACAGGTATAAATGCGAAAATAGCAATCAATGGTCAAACATCTAAACCCATACAGATAAGGCGAGGGGTTCCACAGGGCAGTTCCTTATCTATGTTTTTATTTTCTGTATCTTTAGAGCCCTTGCTCCGCACTGTCCACGCAAGATTAACAGGCATAACATTGAGTGGTGAGAAAACTGTCATACGAGCTTATGCTGATGACGTGGGCGTTGTAATAAGAAATAAGGAGGAGACAGTTACACTGGAAAGAGAAATCCAAAGGTATTGTCTAGCGTCGGGAGCGACAGCAAATGAAAACAAAAGTCAAATATTGAATCTACGGGGCCTAGATCACCTTCGACTGACATGGGCAAAACAAGACAACAAACATAAAACTTTGGGAATAACCTTAATGGCATGTCCGATGAGGATGGCTGCTTTTAACTGGACGGAAACTAGGAGGAAAGTTCATGGTGCTGTAATGGAGAACATCCATCGAACTATGGACCTGGTGCAAAAAGTCAGATTCATCAACTCCTGAGTTTTATCTAAAGCGTATTTCACTGCGCAGGTATTTCCAATCCCTAAACTAGTAGCGAAAGGGATCATGTCCACTGTTACCAATTATTTATGGAGAGGAGACATATTCAGGGTTGGTGCGACTACCGTTATACTGGATGTCAGAAACGGGGGCCTCGGTTTGGTGGATATTCGTAATAAAGCGTCTGCTCTGTTCCTCAAACGGACTTTCCGTATACTCAGAGAACCTCCACAATGTATAACCGCAAAGCTCTTTGAGGCTGTGACACCCCATAGCCTGCAAGCACCGATTGATGTGCGAAGAATTAATGCCCGTCTGCAGTATGTGAGGAACGTTTTCCTCTTAGTGACGAAATCAGAAGCAACACACGTATCATAGCGCGCGACATCATACTTGAAAGGAAGTTAAATGAGGGTAGAAACAAAATTGAAACGAAATTCCCAAATTGTGACTGGAAAGCTGTATGGCGGAACATCAACTATGCCGGGCTATCTACAGACGCTATTTCCGCATGGTACAAAACAGTTAACAATGTCATCAGCACCAACGAGAGACTATATGGGATCGGTTTAAACCAGACACACCTTTGTGGAAAATGCAATCTGGTGGATACACTCAGCCACAGATTCACCTGTGGTGGCAATGTGCATAACTGGAATTGGATCAGGCAACAAATCGCTTTTCTCACCAGATCCTCTACGGAATATATAACGCCATCGCTCCTCCTGAGACCAGATATGACATACTTTCCGAAATTAAAAACCAACACCCTTAGCTGGTTACTGGGAAAGTATGTTAGTTATGTCATCCACACACTTGGGTCGGACAACGAGATAGAATTCCGCGTTTACATGAAGTGTGAATATGCAAAAATCAGCACGTATCGCAACCACAAGAAGCACTACGGCAACATGCTGAAGATCATTTTTGAAAGAATGGGTGTTGGTGAAATATGTGGAACCACTACAACACCTTGAACGAGAACGAACAGAAGAAAATTAAAAGTCACTTGGTTTCTTATTATTATTTATTATTACCTTGCTTCCGGAACATTTTTTTTCCAAACATTTTGTTCAAAATTACTCGTGTTAGACTTCCAAAGTTTTTGTGTGATTCGAGAAGAATTGTTTAGGCTTTTTTTTTTTGTCAGTGTTCAGTTTCTACTTAGAGAAGAGGTTTCTTTCTCTTTCTTACATCGGAGAATGGAAATATTGTGTTAAGATTTCTGCACACTTAGTGCTATGACCCAACAGGGAACATGAAAAAGGGGTGGGAGGGGTTTGGGCCTCGACGCACTGACAGTGCCGTGAACAGACCCCACTGCTAGTGCGGCGTGTACCACGCCCTGACCATCCTAAAAATACAAAAAAATAAATAAATAAATAAAAAATAAATAAAAATAAAATAAAAGTGGTTAATAAAAATTGGATTGCTGGGAAAAAAGGATGGATAGAAAAGTGGATAGAGAAAAAAACAAAAAAAGTGGCAGAGCGCTGGTCTAGTAAACCAGTTATTACAAAAAAAAAAAGATGGTAGAGCACTTGCCCGCGAAAGGCGAAGGTCCCGAGTTCGAGTCTCGGTCGGGCACACATTTTTAATCTGCCAGGAAGTTTCATATCAGCGCACACTCCGCTGCAGAGTGAAAATCTGATTCTGGATTCTCATTGATCTACACCCGCTGACACAATGAGACAGCATTCTCAAGACAAAAGTTCTCTGTCAACAACTCAGTTGTCATTTCGTTAACGTACCATCAAACTCATTTTTGTTGGAATGATTATGACAGAAAATGTTCCAAGGCGCTTTTACGTCTAAAAAATTAAATAAAAACAAACTAATTATAAAAAGTAATTGCTTTCATAAGAAACTGGAGACATTAGGGAACGATTAAGATTTCATTTCCACCAATAGCTCAACAATAATTATGATACACTAACCATAAGTTGTTTCTAAATCAGTCTACATAGAGATAAGTAAATTCAATTAAATTAGTTTGTAAGGATCAACCTCTTCCTGTCAATGATTTACTTTACTATTTTTCCCTTGTTTCTGTTTCAGTAATTCCTTTAGCTGTTTGGGTAATGCTTCCTTATTCAACTTATATGTGCTCTTTCTCTTATGTTTTTTTTATTTCTATATTTTGTCATGTATATAACGAAATTTATATTTGCAATGGAATTTCACAGCGCTAGTTACATACTACTGTTTTCCTTGTCTGCTATTTGAGTCTGTGCGTGACTACACTTTGAAAGATAAAGGAACGTTCACAACGTGACCTTGTGAAGACGGTATGTACTAGAAGTACTCTACTTCCCTTCAACGCGGGAATAACTAGTGAAGGTATTTGCAGATAGCAAATTCATCCCCTCCCAGCACTTCTATGCCGATATTATTACTCCATTTCTTACAGATATCCTTTGTCGTTAGTCATTCAAGTCCTACTGAGTGGAAGCCAAGTGCATGAATAACCCTAAATCACAAGGTCACTACGGGCTGCTCAATTTATTACTCTCAGTATGAAAAAGCTTGCAGTTCGCTGTTAATAAAAGGCAGACAGACTAATATTAAAACTCACGACACCTACAGCAATCTCAACCACGCTTTCGCAAACAACACAGTATAGAAACTGCATTAACCAAAATGATTGATGATATGCGTAACCCATGGACAGTAATGAAGAGAGTATTTTAGTACTACTTTATTTCACTAAGTCTTTTGATAATGCTGATGTCAATTTATGTCTTATGAAAATGAAACATGTGAAATTGTCAGACATCGCAGTACTGCAGGTCGATAGCAACCTTCAAAACAGACATTAACGATCGTTTGTTGCTTGGAAGAGTGATCATGACAACAAATGCTCTCAGGAGCCTCAGGGTTGAACCCCTGGTCTACTCCCTTTTGTCTCTGTGCATCAGTGTTGTTTCGTACGTACAACACCGTAGCAACTATCAAATATGTGCTACCTACATCCAGTTGTACCATATGTAAGAGGTAGCCCAGAAAACACTGCTGTTATCGTATCAGGTATGGATGACGGCTGCTGTTTAATATCACGACGGGCACAAATAACCGGTCTTGAACTCGACCACAGAAAGACACGGACCATTCTCATATCACAATGAAAGTTGACCATCAAACATTTTCGTGAAACAGTTCCTCCTTAATGTAATCAAATTATCCGAAAAAAGGGAAAAAAGGTAAAAGATCTCTGCACGAACTAGGAATTTTTTTTTTTAACTTAGAAAAGTAAACTGGCATACTGTGAACGAAAACAGTCCATGCACACAAACCACATCTTAAAAAAAAGTCATTCTTCAGCTCTGACGAATCATTGATGTTGTGATGTAGCTAAAATGGCATCATTTGAGGAAGATCCGGATCAGGCAGTTTGATACTGCACATAGAATGCTTGTACTGTCTATACGTGTAGCATTAGATTGTTTGATCATGTCAGTCCTTCCTATCTTCAATTAGGGTGAATGCGATCAAACAGGTGACAAGATTTGCGGATTCTCCATTTTCTCCATCTATTTCTTAGTGACTGATGCCAACACGTCTCCTGAGATCAACACCCAACTCCGTTCCGTAAGTGCAACACAAGATATAATGAATCCAGCGTCTTGACCATACCTGTTCATAATACTAAATCGATCTCCATTTTCTTCCCTAACTGAGCCATGTGACTCTGGTACAAACAACCGAATAAAAAACGTCTTACGCGAAACCACTCTTCTTTCAAGAGTACCTTCCCTCTTGGCATAGCCGCGCGGTATAGCCACATGGTCTTGGGCGCCCTGTCACGGCTCCCTCCGTCGGAGGTTTGAGTCCTCCCTCGGGCATGGATGTGTGTGTTGTCCTTAGCGTTAAGTTCGTTTAAGTTAGATTAAGTAGTATGTAAACCTAGGGACCGATGGCCACAGCAGTTTGGTCCCACTGAACCTTACCACAAATTTCCGAAAATTTCTCTTGGCGTATCCCAAGCTGTTGTAACGTACCTAGAGCAAAAACGTGACGTTCCTACAACAAATAAAGCCTTTGTTCGCCTTTGAACGTTGACTCGATAAGCATCCTGAAGTGTCAGTAATCGGTACCTAACCTGTGTGCGTGCTGTATGAGTGTCAGTGTCACTGTCATTTAAGCCCTCAACAGATCGTTACATGACAGACTCAAAACTAACATTTGGATACGCTATCTGACCGTGGATATGAGTAAGAATTTACAAGTGATACAGAATCTAGATTGCACAACGGAATTTTCTGAATTATAGTACATGACATATTGTGGTGTGTCAGTGTCTCTATTTTGGCCCTAAGTTTTGCACTCACCTATTTAGATGACTGTCTTTTTCCATGTAGTTTACAGCAACTCGCAGCAGCAGCGGCTATAGCTTATTGTTACTAAGAATGAATTTAATAAAAAGGAGTTTGTTTGTGTTCTGCTAACTACTAAATAACTTGTGAGAAGGGATTTCATAAATTAAGTCTATTTAAAAAGTTCAGAAATCATCATGAGCAATAGCAGTTTGACAAGTGTTATTCCTGACGATGACATAAGTATCAATAGTGGTTGAGTGCCAGATTAACAAACTGTTTCAACTTCTGAGTTACATTAAGATTTAATAACTACAGCATATTTATTTGGAGGATAAGGGGGCTTCTTTAACTGACAAGCAAAACATGGGATTAATGCAAACTCGGAATAACAATCACGATCCTAGCTATGCAATTGCGCTTTACGCTATGCTTGCTAATTTTATTTTGAATTCCATCTTCAAGCGTGGTTAAGCCATCTAAATCTCTCCTGGCAATATAAATTAAATCAGGCATTGAGTGTGGTAAGATCCGTCATCACCGACGTGATGGCAGCGCGACACTCCTCCTGTCTCCTAGTTCTCAACCGACACTACTTAGAATCGCGCTCCCATGTTTCGACCTCAGAGTGTTGCTATCGATATCTGCGTGCTTATTTATTTCCAATCTTACACAATGTAAAGAATAGCTTTCAGTCGCCTGTATCGTTTTCAGTGTAATGGAGAGTTCTGACAGGCTCCTTACATATCGCCCGCATCTCGTCGTCGTGCGGTAGCGTTCTCGCTTCCCACGCCCGGGTTCCCGGGTTCGATTCCCGGCGGGGTCAGGGATTTTCTCTGCCTCGTGATGGATGGGTGTTGTGTGCTGTCCTTAGGTTAGTTAGGTTTAAGTAGTTCTAAGTTCTAGGGGACTGATGACCATAGATGTTAAGTCCCATAGTGCTCAGAGCCATTTTGAACCTTACATATCCTCCATGTCACTTTTTTAAGAATTTGAGAGGGACTTACGTACAAATAGGACAAAAGAAGCTAAAAATTCTTGATTTAGAAACATGTATTTGCAAACGCTTAGGTTAGACAGTAAATAATGTTTTTACAATGACTCTAGTGAAGCAGTTCTTGCATTCTAAAAATGTTCAAATATTAAAACAAAATAGATTCTATGAATGTTAGAGGGACTGTTCATTACTGGCTCGATTACCTTACTGCAGTTTTTGGAATCTTTTAAAATAAGTAACCACGCACATTGTAATGTCCCTACGTAACGTAATTTGATTGTAATATTCTGGCTGCGAGACCAGCAATGATGCGCACCGGAGTTTGATACCCAACGCTCTTTGCTCTGAGAACACTTTATGCTGAAAAAAAGAGGAGTATCTACGTTTTCTTGTAATTGTTGGAACTAAGTAATGCCGACTGGACATTGTGTTTTTCTTTCTTTTTTTTTTTTTTTTGTTGAATATAAGTCTGAATATAGAAGTAATGTGAAGTGCAGAGGTCAACATGTTATCGAGATTATCAAGAATAAAAACTGAGTTTGTGAAAAACGTAAATATTGTTTACAAACTTTTATTCGATGTTGGATCCCCGGATCTCCAAAAAAAGAGCTGTTAGTGTGTTTTGCAATGCAGTACATGATGATTTCTTCGCGAATTAACAATACTGGGCGAATCTGCCATTATCACGGTCCGAACGACGCGCAATATTTCTCCGTGAGTTTGTGTGTTCAAGACGATCCCTAAGCGACAAGTTTGTTAGTCAGACGATACTACACTGCCACTTTTTCTTGAACCATCTCATTTTTGAATGTGTTTTCCAGCAAATCTTAAGGCGACTGTGAGCACATTTGTGGCCAAGAGACAGACGGAGTCTTCATCACGCGTTGTAGCAGTTTTCTACAACCTTGCCTGGAGTTCTCTGAGAACTGGAGAAGCGGACACCTCCGACCACCAACTCGTCCTGTACCTAACCCGTTCTCTCCTTACAGCAGCCGAAAGAAAACATATTCATCTATAGTCAATTTTTTTCACAGATTTCCTTTTATCTTAGAGAGGTAAAAATTTTATAATGGATGCATCTAGGCAAAATTTCAAAGGAGAGTTTTTTTATGCTGTCAAAAACAAAAAGTCAAATAGAAAGCACGTAGAAGCATTCTCGTTTCAACTGTACAGAGAGTTCTGTATTGTTTTGCACTTTTCACACTTGTAGAAATATGAGAGGAGAAGCAACGTCGTAACTGTGTGCGGAGGTGTGTTTAGTGTCTACATCACTAACACCTCAACGTAAAGTGTAGTAGAATCATGCAGCAGTGTGTACAGTATCTATCTCACTGACACTATTTCTTTGAGAAACTGCATTTTTGATGACACAGTGGCTTGTACTGTCAGTGTCCTTTCACTGAGACAGCACTGTGTAATTGTGGCTCTCGAACGCAAAGCTCAGCATTGGTTGCTGATTGCCACTCAAGAACAGGTATTTACTGCAGACATCCCTTATTATGAGAGACCTCCTTGGTTGCTGTCGTCATTAGAAGTGACATCACTGCTGCAGACATCACCTGTGCATGTGCATTTTATTATTTGTTTGTGCCCTGGCAGATTCAGACAGAAAATACTGAACGTAGCAACTTTACAAAAATTTTTACATATTCCTGTGAACATAAGTGAAAATAGTCAAGTAAGTAACTGCGCATGCAATTAACAGATATGTGACGTACTTACAACAAATTAAGCCTTTGTTTGTCCGCGAAAAATACTCGATAAGCAACCCGAGCTATCAGCAATCGGAATCTAGCCTGCATAAAACGGTGTGCGTGTAGTGTGAGTGTCAGATTCACTGTCACCTCAACAGATCGTTACATGAACGACTTAAAACTAACATTTTGATAACCGATCTGAATAATGCGTATATGAATAAGAATTTACAAGTGATACAGAATCTGGATTGTACAACGGAATTTATTGGACTAGAGTACATGTCAATGTTGTGGTGTGTCAGTGTTTCTGTTTTGGCGCTAACTTTTGCACTCACCTCTTTAGAATACTGCCTTTTTCCATGTGGTTTACAGCAACTCGCAGCATAATGCAGTAGCAGCGGCTATAGCGTCTTGTTACTAAGAATGAATTTAACAAAAATGAGTTTGTTTGTGTCCTATTAACTACTAAATTACGTTTGAGAATGGATTTCATAGATTAAGTCTATTTAAAAACTTCAGACATTATCATAACCAATAACAGTTTGACAAGTTTTAATAATGGCGAAATGCCTGACAACGGCATAAGTATCAATAATGGCTGAGTGCCAGATTAACAAATTATTTCAATTTCAGAGTTACCGTAAGACTTAATAACCACAGCTTATTAATTTGGAGGATAAGGGGGCTTCTTTAACTGACAAGCAAAACATGGGATTATTTCAGACTCGGAATAACAATCACAAGCCTAACCTGCAATTGTGCTTTACGCTATGCTTGCTAATTTCACTTTGAATTCCGTCTTTAAGCATAGGTAAGCCACCTAAATCTCTCTTGGCTATATTTTATTTTTAATACAGCTCCACTCACTTACCAGATCGACCTATTGTTTCGTTTCTCTGTCTCTCCTTGTCATTTCCACACGAATCTTGCCGTTGCTCACCGACTACGACTCAGTTTCTCCGTGGGATTCGCATTTAAATCACTTGCCTCGCTGGTACAAGCCAAAACTCTTAATATATGCTCACTTTAAAATTTCTACTTTTCTGTTTATTTCTTTTATTTTCCATCCATTTGTTGACTTTAACCATCCTAAACACGTATCTGTTGCTAAATAAACATAATTAATTAGTACTTTTTTTTGCTTTCTGTGTTTTATTTTATTCTCTGCTTTGTGTTTTATTTTATTTTCATTGTAATTGATTTTCTGGCTTGACTTCTGATTTACTCTATTAAGCTCTTCCATTCTTTGTTAAAGCATATCAGCGCAAGAGAACACTATATCCACATCATCAACACGAAGATTATTTAGCCCTTTGAAACCCAATGGTATCAGAAAAATATAGTTTCTAAATGTTTCTCAAAAGTAGTCTTTACTAGCATAGCAAGCAACGAATACTACAAGAAATTTGCAGCAAGTAAACCCTGAGCTCTTTTAAGGAGGCAGTTTCAGTTTGGAATATGATTTTAATTTCTTTTTACAAAATTAACCGTTATTATCACAGTAAGGAACGAATACAAGAGGTTATTGGGAAAGAGGAAACAATCAATTGCTTTAAGGAGGTGGTTTCACTTTGGAACCGCTGGTAAACATAGTTTTCAGTGACCCATCATTTCATGTGACATATTTAAAAGCAAATTAGCGTTGTTCCTAGACACAATCCCACGTCTAGAAACCTCCATGAACTCATAACGCCTAACACAAATTATAATCCTAAATAACAAGCAAAAATGGGCCTAAAATTCAATGAATTTTCTTTGAAAGGTACACATTATCATTGTGGTTTCATTTCGATACCAATCATAAAAGGTGCATTACAGACTCAAATGTACTTTACAGTAACTTTACATACACTTAATTTGACTGTGAATGATCTCCTCAATATGGCCACTATAAAATAAACCGCATGTCACGAGCTTCCACAATCGGGTAGCACGATCTCAGCGCCGACCGTTGCTTTCAACGCTGCGAGTGACTGCTACGATGAACTACATTCGTAGAAGTACCTCCTGTACCACTAAAAGTTTCTGTATGGCTACAGCATCTGTAGTTTCGTGTTGAAGACACTAGTACTTAAAATAATAATAACAAAATTCTGGTTTCAGGCAGAATCACTGATATTCAAAGGGTAACGTGTGTTCCATTGATACCCATTCTTTATTCGCTTAAAGCTCTGAAAGCCTTCCTTAGGACTTCTCAAAATAGTTTTTTGACACGAAATTTCCTCTGCAGCTACTCTTTCAGTTAGAGTATGTAGCACTGCTAATGAAGTCCAAGAAGTAGTATTCATGAATCAGTAGTATTCATGTAGATGTCCTTCACTGAAGTGACAAAGGTGGTGGTGGAATCAGTGCTTTATTTCTCAAGGGATTACTGTTAGAATGAGATTATTTTCATTAAAATTATTTGTGTTTCTGATTAATTTCTTGAAGTGTACAAAAAATTAAATATTTCTTCGAATGCTTGTAGAACTGTGTCCTTGCTGCTCGTTTCTGTGGTTTGCCATCTTAGGTGATTAAGTGGGAACTTCGCTCAAGGTGATGTTATCATATTGGAATTTGAAGCTCTGTTCCTGTGCTTACAAAATTGTTATGAGTTGATGTTTGGCCTTTATACTCTTACTGTTTTCAGTTTCCATGAAATTTTTGTACATCATCCCCAAGTTATCTCCTGAGTGCTCTCATTTTGCTTATTCGGCTCTTTTAGCGTTTGCTTGTCAGTCTCATTTTATCTCCAATAGCTGACGTCTTCCATTTGAAATATTCTTTTCGTTTCTCCGATTATACTTGCAATATATAATTCGAAATTTAACTAAAAACATTTGTTAAGAAATTACCCTTTCGGTGTACGATCGCATAGTCGTGCTTTTAAAATATGTTCATCCTTTTGTCTTCTTTAAATCGAAAATGTTGGCGATTCTAATGTAAATTTCCACAAACCATGTTTCGTATTTATTGCACGATCAATTTAATTCGACCTAGAAGTATCTCATTGTTCGTCTTAGTAGTGTATGATCACGCAAAATTTTCAAGTCGTTTAGGAGTGTCATGTCTTGGCTGAAAAAGTAGAGGGGACATCATTCTCGGAAAAGCTAATAATAAAATCAGGCTATCGTCTCTCCAACATTATAATTCCCCAATGTACTTTTCGAAATACTGCTTCATCATAACGGCTTTTGACGTGCTTTGTATCGTTCATTGACTAAATAAAGACGCTACTGAAAAGTCACTAAATCTATATGATTATTTTAGTTTTCCATTCCTAGCCTTCGTTTTGCCAAGCATAGCCTCTATCGTCATCATGAAATATCATTCCAGTTCTATTTCTTAGCTTCACATTCTATTTTTTGATCATGGGGCTTAAAATACGCCATTCATGCCATCGATACGTGAAGAGGAAAGTAAGGCTTTTCTAGAGTATGTGAGAAAATATTTAGTGCTCCAATCCTATTCATACCTGCAGTGCCTGATAAAAAGTGACTTATGAAGAAAGGGAGAAGGAAACGAAAGGAAACTTCAAGGATTCAAAGGGTATGTGTTGTTAATTCAGTAATTAAAAAATCGAATCAGATTTTCAAAGAACTTGGCAGTTTGAGCTCGCCTATCAGTATGGCGCAGATGCATGTACTGATAGGTTGGGAAGGGCGTATTAAAGCAGTTGTATCTGCTCCTAATTTGGCCCACAACGAAGTTGTAGCTGATCCTTTGTTACCTGGCTACTGGCGCTAGGGTGGAGTTGACGGCCGAGCAGATCCCATAAATGTTCTGTCGGGGACAGAAATAGGGATTTTGCTGGCCACGGAAGTATCACAACATCACGCAGACAGTTCTTAGAGATACGTGACACTCGAGGACGTACATTATCACATTGAAACGTGGCACCGAATATTCTCGCGTCAGAGGCAACACATGAGGGTCCAAAGTTTTGAACATGGCTGCTTTGTTGAGTGACCGTTTATAAATTAAAACTGAAACAAATGAGCCCACGGACACAATTTTTCAGTCTTATTAACCAGATTTCGACCCTTCTAAGAGTGCCTTCATCAGAGTTTAGACATTTAAAGTGGTCTATAACATTATTACAAATTTATAGGTAGAAAATTTTTTTTAATTTAAAAAAGTGTAAGTACTGACTAACAATACAAGACAGAGACAATACTTACATGTCAGGTATAAAATAAATAACAGCCCAGAAGGGCCTTAGTCACAAAATATTTAAAAGGAATGTATCCAAGCGATCCTGTAAGGGCTGCACATACCTGTACAGCCACAGGTTGCAACGGGAGTCAGTCAGAACTGCCTCTCTGGTGCCTTGACATTTCCTAGAGCCAAATTCGTCATCATCTAACAGATCCTCAGTTTTGTTTTCCATTCTTCTCCATACTGTTCTTGTCACCACCTTGGGTGCATGACCTTTTAAACTGACTGTGCAATAATTATCGTTCCTTCAGTCCGCTTACTGTTTGATTATTATTAATTTCAATTCACATGGTAATTGTACCTCCATGGTTTTTATTCAGTAATTTTGAAGGAACAAAATATGTAAATGTAGCCAATGCTTATTTCACAATATTTCACCACTAGTGATTCCACTTTATATTATCAGCTCTCACGATCGATGCAATACTGTTTGCACTTTGGTCCGTGTAAGTCTCGATAGTTATTCACGAAAATCAAGAGAATTTAGCTGAAAAATGGCATATGATTATGATATGAGACAGTTACTGTTTTTTTCCTTCACACATAATTTTTAATATTAATTATTTGACGCACTTTAAATTACAACACTATTTCTTTAATAACTTCCCATCATTACATTTTCAGCCATATTACTAAGTAACATTCCTTCACTTACGGCGCTGCCCTTTCTTTACTCATTGCTACATTTACAACGTACTAGCATAGTGCCCTCTGCTCCGATTGCATGTACTGTGTGGTCTGCACATGTATTTTCTTTAATCATATTTTTATGCTGTTCGCAAACTGCAACATCTTTTAGATTTTTACACTAATTAATTAAAGCCAAGGAAGCATTGTCTTTTCCGAAGGTACCTCCGACCGAAAAGCGATTCTTGTAGCTGGAGTCGGAGATGTTAATCCTGCTTCTTAAGTTTTTGTCATGACATTTTTAGAGACACTTTCATCACCCAAAACAAACATTTTTAATGTCAAATGCCAATTTTCATATATTCAGGTATGAAAGTTTTTTCATGAATCGAAATATTTCCATAAAATTTTTCAAACACGTATTTTTACATTTCTAACCAAGAAGTCAAATAGCAATTTTATAGACGTAGGTTGAAAGATGCATTTGTGCTACTTTAATAATAATTTATTTTCAGCATGAACTGTCACCCACTACTGTAACCCCTTGGCGGTGAAATTTCCAAGAATGCTGAAATACGTACTTTTTAAATTACTGACCGAGAAACCAAATAACAATTTTCTTAGTTCTAGCTTTAAAATTGCGTTAATAGCGACATACTTTCAAAAAATCGTTAGTCCCCTACTTCACTCCCTAAGGCGTGGAATTTCGAACAGTCCCTTACGAAACGATACCTGTAGTATAAGTAAATTTTAAGTTTCTGTTCTTAGTCGTTCGGCTGGGCAACGATGAGTCAGTTAGGCACTACTTCGGCCCCCTTAGGAGTTGAATGCCTGAAAATACTGAAATACGTGATTTTTTTATTTCAAACCGAGAATCCGAAAACAAATTCTCGTAGATTTAGCTTTAAAAACGCTTTCATAAAACATTTCATCCCTTATTTCACCCCCCCCCCCTTAGGGGTGTAACCGAGAAGTTAAATATCATTTTTCATACATTCAGCTTTAAAAATTCTTTATTATATCTTTAATAATGAGCTACTTTCTAAATAAATTTCACCCACTATTTCACATCCTTAAAGGTGACATTTCCAAAAATGATGAAGCACATGTTTCTTGTTTTCTAACCGAGAAACCAAATAGCGGTTTTCGTAGTTCTAGCTTCAAAATTGTCTTAATAGTGATATATTTTCCAGTAACCTTTTATCCCCTATTTCACCCCCATAGGGTGAAATTTCGAAAAATCAATAATCCCTCCGAATTTCAAGTTTCTATTCTTAGCGATCTGGGCTGAACCATGGGGGTCAGTCAATCAGGACACTTACTTTTATATGTAGAGAGGGTTTACATTCATTGCTATTCCACATAATGCTCCGCTGCAGAGTGAAAATCTCATTCTGGAAACATCCCCCAGGCTGTGGCTAAGCCATGTCTCCGCTATATCCTTTCTTTCAGGAGTGCTAGTTCTGCAAGGTTCGCAGGAGAGCTTCTGTAAAGTTTGGAAGGTAGGAGTCGAGATACTGGCAGAAGTAAAGCTGTGAGTACCGGGCGTGAGTCGTGCTTCGGTAGCTCAGTTGGTGGAGCACTTGCCCGCGAAAGGCAAAGGTCCCGAGTTCGAGTCTCGGTCGGGCACACAGTTTTAATCTGCCAGGAAGTTTCATATCAGCGCACACTCCGCTGCAGAGTGAAAATATCATTCTTCAGACATGCATGTTTGTGTGTCAGACTTAGGCGTACACAGCCGGAACAAGAAACAGCTACTCCCCTACTGCGTCCCATCGCCTGATCCCACCTTCTCAACGTCAATGAAAAATTACCCCGAAATAAATTACGAAGTACCCTATCGTGCTCGATATGTGTTGTTACAAGTTGCCCCGCTGCCGTGTCCTAGGCTATCCGTGGCGTGTTCCGTACGGCAGTTCCGCGTGTGCGTGAGGCGGGAACCGCCCCTGCGCTCCACCTGCTATTCTTCCCGGGCGCGCCGCCGTGTTGCCTACCTGTAGATTAGACAAACGGCGCATGTTCGGAGCGGGCCATCACCTACGAATTTGCATCATAATGTAGGGCAGCCGGGAGCGCATGTTTATCTGCGGCCTAACAGCGGCGCCACATGCAATATGTTAATGCCGCGAGTCGGCCGGCCGGCAGGTAATCTGGCAGCCGGACACTTGGCCTCGCCTCTGCGCGGCCGCTGCAGCCGGACTCCATTACACGCGCCGCCGAGCAGCCTGCGGCCGGGGAAGGCCTGGCTGGCTGGCTAGCTGCTCCTGCTGCGCGTCCGCGCGGCGCTGCGCGCTCAGGCCGGGAGGATTTATGGCCTCCGCAGCGTCTTTTGTCCACGGTAAACTCCTGTCCAGGGCGCGATGTCTTGTTTTCGAGAACTGAGGGAACAGTTTCCCAGCGGAAAAATGCTCCCATCTGAGCACAAAAGAGACGAAGAAGCTTCTGTTTACTAAAATGACCCTGACTGAAATTTGGAGCACCAGCTGCCTCATTCTACCTGTTATGTGCGACTTCATAGCCAATGGTAAGGAGAGGTCGCCTACAAAGGGGTGTGGTAACTGTCGTAGTAGGAAAGTTGGATAGGAGCAAAAGTGATTAGAGAACAAGTTCAGACATCAAACAGAAGATATACTTGTACGAGGTGCATTCAAGTTCTAAGGCCTCCGATTTTTTTTCTAATTAACTACTCACCCGAAATCGATGAAACTGGCGTTACTTCTCGACGTAATCGCACTGCAGACGTACACATTTTTCACAACGCTGACGCCATGATTCCATGGCAGCGGCGAAGGCTTCTTTAGGAGTCTGTTTTGACCACTGGAAAATCGCTGAGGCAATAGCAGCACGGCTGGTGAATGTGCGGCCATGGAGAGTGTCTTTCATTGTTGGAAAAAGCCAAAAGTCACTAGGAGCCAGGTCAGATGAGTAGGGAGCAGGAGGAATCACTTCAAAGTTGTTATCACGAAGAAACTGTTGCGTAACGTTAGCTCGATGTGCGGGTGCGTTGTCTTGGTGAAACAGCACACGCGCAGCCCTTCCCGGACGTTTTTGTTGCAGTGGAGGAAGGAATTTGTTCTTCAAAACATTTTCGTAGGATGCACCTGTTACCGTAGTGCCCTTTGGAACGCAATGGATAAGGATTACGCCCTCGCTGTCCCAGAACATGGACACCATTTTTTCAGCACTGGCGGTTACCCGAAATTTTTTTGGTGGCGGTGAATCCGTGTGCTTCCATTGAGCTGACTGGCGCTTTGTTTCTGGATTGAAAAATGGCATCCATGTCTCATCCATTGTCACAACCGACGTTGCGCGTCAACATTGCTTGGCAACATGCCACACGGGCAGGCGTGAGGTCGTCCGTCAGAATTCGTGGCATTCGCCTGGATGAGACTTTTCGCATTTTCAGGTCGTCATGCAGGATTGTGTGCACAGAACCCACAGAAATGCCAACTCTGGAGGCGATCTGTTCAACAGTCATTCGGCGATCCCTCAAAACAATTCTCTTCACTTTCTCGATCATGTCGTCAGACCGGCTTGTGTGAGCCCGAGGTTTTTTCGGTTTGTTGTCACACGATTTTCTGCCTTCATTAAACTGTCGCACCCACGAACGCACTTGTGACACATCCATAACTCCATCACCACATGTCTCCTTCAACTGTCGATGAATTTCAATCGGTTTCACACCACGCAAATTCAGAAAACGAATGATTGCACGCTGTTCAAGTAAGGAAAACGTCGCCATTTTAAGTATTTGAAACAGTTCTCATTCTCGCCGCTGGCGGTAAAATTCCATCTGCCGTACGGTGCTGCCATCTCTGGGACGTATTGACAATGAATGCGGCCTCATTTTAAAACAATGCGCATGTTTCTATCTCTTTCCAGTCCGGAGAAAAAAAATTGGAGGCCTTAGAACTTGAATGCACCTCGTATTTCTCCAAGTGCATGAAGACTCATTACATATAATTGAGGAAGAAATAAGATACCAGTTCCCAATGTCCACAAGGATGAGGCTCTCTGAACTAAAGCACCAACGATGGTGTCAGAACCGCTACTAGGCACTCTCTGCATAACGTCACATAGCGAAGAGGCTCCAAGTCGTGTGGCTGCCACCAGCCGTCCTATGTTGGAGCAGCATAGGTAGCCTGTGGTACAGAGCCACTGGAAGTGTTGCTCAATTGGGGAGTACCATTGGGAGGACTAGACCCCACGTGACCGCTATCGGCGTTTGACTGAAATTTTCAACTCTCTTGAAAGTCGCGAGCTCTATCTTCTTATCTCGTGTTTTCTACTGAAAATCTCGTGCTTGTACTCTTGTTAACTTTACTATTACAGAGATCGCCTAAACTTTATTTTTTTTCTTAATAGGTCCTGTGCGCAACAAATAACCTACTTGGTCTTTCTGCTGCCACTGTTTGATCTGCTGAATTCCATTATTTAACAAAAACATAAGAAAACCTATTATTCATGCTGAGTGCAATGCATGTTATGTATGGCGGCTCCTGCTGTTGCTGCGGCTGCTGCTTCTTACTACAACTACATATAATTCAAGAGAAAGGGTTTGGTCAAATCTAAACTCGATAAATGATAACTCAAACAAGTAATTCCTTTTTTCAAAAACTATATTCTGAAAGCGATTCTTTCTCATTCAATTAACAAAATGATAGAAGCTCTTTGAACAATTGCTTCGTATGTAAATCTGCCTCCACTGGCATTAAAGCAATATTACAAATTAATAAAACTCTTGAGACAGACTGAAATACTTCTCAATTAAATACATAGTGAAACAATTCCTTGACAATTACAAAAGAAATCAATGACAAAAATCAATACTTAATCTATTCGCCTAACAATGGTTTCCCTTAAGAATTCAACTCCTATAATTATCAAAATTACCGTCTGCTGTTACGCACATACACAAATATCAGCTCAATACCAAATCCTGTGTCGCTGCTGGCGGACACGGCAGTACGGCAGCTCGGCGACGACCCCTCGCCCAACACACGTGCGCATCACAGCAGGCGGGCTCCTACACTGGCTTCCAAACTGCCACTAATTAATGCGTGCGCTGCGAAGCGCGACAACAACATCTTAGATTGCAGAGCTTGTGTATGCGCGCTGTAGCCAACCTTTAAATCCTAAGAGATTATTGCCAACTCTCACTCTTGTCAACGGTATGATGCCCGTGGGATGGTACCAATGTGTAATAGCACACTACCATCCTCAGCCCATTAAAAAAATTTCTAAAAATTTTGGCGTGCGAACACTCTTTTTCAATATCCAACTCGCCTGTTACTCCCTCAAGCTCCACTAACAGTAACTCGCTCACACTCATTCGTTCATTGCCGTAAGTCACTCATACCTGCCCATTCTCACTCATTCATTCAGCCCACCTCATTGTCATTGTCTCTTTATGCTTTTCTCACTCTTACTGTCTCCTGGCTCACAGCCACAGGCTCCTTCGTTCTGTCCTACTACCACAGTGTCCTCTCACTGTCACTGTCTCTTCTGGCATTACTGCTACTGTCTCATTCATTCCTTCCCATTGTGGCTGCTGTTCCTCACTCTCACATCTCTCTCTTCCTCATCGCCCATGTCTCAGCTCTGTCTCTCATTATCACTGTCTCTCACCCACTTCCACTTTCTTCTTCACTTTATTCCTCTTCGTACAACCGTTCTGTCACTGTCAGTTATGTTTCACTGCCACTGTGTCATTCTCTTTCTGTCACACTGCCACTGTCTCCTTCGTTCTTTGGCGCCTTCCATTTTCCTGTATTGATATCTTTTCCGCCTCTCTCTCACAGCCACTGTCACCTTCTCTCTCAGTGTAACAATTCAAATTCCAAAATTGTTGGGAATATTTTCAAAGGCGATGGGGAAGGTAGAATGAAGCAGCTGGTACCCACTAATTATAACCTATTAATAAACAGGAGCACATTTCACCTTATTTGTGCTGTGATACTTGCATTTTCCTGCAGGTTCCCTTCTTTTCCCGGTTTGTACCTCACAAGAAAAGAGCTTTATTGGTCAGCAAAATATTGATAGTTTAGTTATTTGAAACTGAAATAACGCCACACTAATTTTACACCTCAGACCGGATTTTACGTACACAAGCATTTTACGTGTGATTCAGTACTACAGCAACACAGGATTCCCAAAAACCTTGTGATGGTAATGAACACGCTTTACAGCATATTTCTCCGGTTTATGCCACTTTATAGACTACGTTTTCGCCTCATATTGAATTTTACGCGCATGATTTAAGTGCACGAGTGCGGTACACATTGATCTTTGTCTTTCGGAAATGAATAAAAATATCAAGAACATTTTAAAGGCTGTTCGAGATCGGAGTCTTAGGAATCTATCGCAAAAATTTCAGCTATGTGCTGTGCATGACCGTTTTGAAACCAGCGTCTCATTTTTGCTACACAACAATCACGTTTCTCGAATGCTCTTTGGAACCGCCCATGATCTAAATGATGACTCCACAAGCCCCTTAGGTTGCGCCGTAGATCACATATAACACAAAACGAACAAACCGATTTCCTTCACCTTCCGAAGCTGGAGGAAGTGAGGGTATTTGAACTTTGATCCTGTACCATAGGATAGTAACAGTAAAACGATCCTTCTATTGACTATACAAATTGTACCCAGCCTAAAGGCTGTTCAGAGCAATTCACCGTACCTATCTGTCACCATGAGAATATCAGGTATGAGTCCTGGAAGAAAGATGATTCTTCGTATTTTGCTTGTTGTGTCTCCTAACTAGAGAGAAGAAAATCGAAAAGAAGAAGAGGAATGCATACTTACCGATTACCTGGTCAACATTCGGACAGCATATATGTAATAAGAAAGGCAAAAATCAGGATAGGAGAGGAGGGTAAATTCCCGACAGACTGCCAACAATTAGACCAGAGTGTCAGATTCAAGTACTTGGGAAACACACTACCGTGTCTGAAACATGATTACGACGAAATTCATTCCACATACTAGGGACATGAGAGTACACAAACGATTCGAATTTCAGAATTATACAAGCTCTTTGACTGAGAATTCAGTACAGTGTAAGCTGTCACGTGTTTTAATCAGAGCCCTAGACGTCATGGCAGTTAATCAAAGAAGACTTGTATATGCTGTGTAACACACAGTCGTGTTATATTAGAACAGTCCACAAAGCACTGACAGTGGATGAAGGCAGATCTGAAGGAACAAGTTTCCGACTGACCATACTGCTGACATATTCGTTGGGAGACATGTCAGGTAAACGTACAGGGCAGGTACCTATCATTGTGGAAGTCTTACCCACGTGACAGGATATTGTGGAGCCGTTTGCAGGAGGGACAACCTAGTGTTCTCAAACTCCCTTGTTGAAGAATTTGCTATTCACATTGCCCCAGTACGCGAGATGGTATATTATAGCTAAGGGCGCCCCAAACCATCATGCTCGGCGTTTGCCCGCTGTGCTACTCAACAATCCAGTCTTCCTGAATGCGTTAGTAAAGTGGCCGTGAGTGCAGGACAAGTTGAAGCGGGACTCGTCAGCCGGCCGCTGTGACCGAGAGGTTCTAGGCGTTTCAGTCCGGAACCGCGCTGCTGCTACGGTCGCAGGTTCGAATCCTGCCTCGAGAATAGATGTGTGTGATGTCCTTAGGTTAGTTAGATTTACGTAGTTCTAAATCTAGGGGACTGATGCCCTCATAAGTTAAGTTCCATGGTGCTCAGAGCCATTTGAACCAATTGGAAGCCATCGTGCACATTCCCGTCTGTTACAGCATCCGCCGACTTGCGTGCTCTGATTGTGGCATGCCTCCTACCGTGGGAATCGAGTGTTCTAGATAGGCGTCAGTTTGAAGTCTGTGGTCTCCAGGTCTGTGTCGAGAGAAAGCCGGAATCTTTTACGAAACTGAAACCTCCAGGTCGGAATTTCTTCGAAACTGGTATCTCTAAAACAAAACAAAAAACCTCGAAAATCTATATAAATTACAGTTACCTGTTTATTTCACTGTTGAAGAGATACGCCACGGATAGCATGTCATAAAGAAGACGTCTTTATCTGATGGATAGACAGTTAACATTATGAGCTTTTTCGTCTTCGTTAAGCCACTGAGAGGCACCCACATGCCTTGCTCATACTGTGGCATCAAGCAGTCAGGCCGGCGAGATGAGTGGTCTGCCAAGCGAGTGGATTCATTCTTATTTATCGAGTAACATGACCTCTAGTACTCACAATTAAGTTACAAGTTATCCTCCAATATGACTAATACGCAACGGAAACACGCATCTGACTATCAGTAATTTACAGAACTCTGACTGTAAACTACGCACTGGCAATACCACATTTTCTTTCTTTTTTATTTAACGGCTTTTGTCAACACGTGGCCATCGCACTGAATATGAGTGGCGCACACATTATAATTTCTGGATATCTTGACAACATACAATTCGAAGGAAAAGGCCAGCAATCTTTTTCTTTTCACTATCTTATTTATTCCGATAAATTCTATAACCTAAACACACAAATTCTATAACCTACAACAATAACACATGAGAAATTCCGCCCAGTGGGCATGGCTTTACCTTGGTGAATCTCTATCTTATGGTCTCGTTACTATTTAACGCTACAGTGCACTTTCTGGATAGGATGGTGGATCTTTTATTATTTCTCACACTTCGACTCTCACAATCATCATCACGAAACTTTCCTCCAGACCGAGTAGTACAAAAGGAACACGCATAACCCACTAATCTTTTGAAACTACCTTGCTACTCTCCCATGCAAACCACACATACCCAAATCACATGACATACACCACACTACAACATGGAATACAATACAATAAATAGTCACAACACTATCATTTTCAGCTTTCCCACTTCAATTAGTATTTATCTCAGTTTCACACGACACTGCCCCACTTTGTAATTCTACTTTCCTACTATGAACTCTGGAGATATATGCACGTCTTCCTGTGCAATGCAAGCCAAGTGGCGTTGCTGGATAGACGGCCGACTCACCTTGCTTCTCTCTCAGCGTTTGAATCTAGCGTCACACGGAATCATATCACGCAAAGTAATATTAAGAACATATTCATCACACACGCGAGTCCTCAACTGATACCATGGACGAGTACTTCTCTTTATCCTTTGTCTCATACACAGATTGAGACTCACACAGTACTCACCACGTGGAAAGTACTCGTCTCTAATTTCAAGTCCTGCACACGCCATTTCTTAAATATTTCAACTTATGGTACGCACGCTATTTCTTAAATATTTCAACTTATTGTACACACGCTAGTAATTCAGCTTAACTTAAGCACACGGAAGTATTTCAACTTATTGCTACACGTGGTTTCGTTGTGACCGTTGGTCACTTCCGAAGATTACTACAATCCCATTAATATTACCTGCCTGACATTTAATTCTCCCCACAAAAGTTCCTGAAATAGAGAAATTATTATTTCAAAATACTGTTAAATATTCCACATGCATACCATGTCTCCACTCTTTTGTCTTTACGGAGCACAACTAAAACAGGTCTTAACAGCACAAGATCCAGCGGCAGAGTGCTGAAACATGGCCGTTCTTCAGGTACTCTCGCACCCCTGCTGAAGTGGGGGAGCACCATGCTACCGTATTGGTCAGCCATATTTCAGGCGCTCAAAGCTCCGGTAAGTTTCATCTCTTTGGTTCCACCAAAGGTGGCCAAAGGATCGTCTCAAAGATGATCATATATTCACATTCACCATCTGCAGTTAGCAGACGACCATACATTCATTCATTTCACAGATCTCACCAAACTGGATGTAGGGATTTATTTTGTGGGAGTGCACATGTGATCAATTAAATAAATAAATTGTCATTCTTTCCCACACTGGTATCCGGCTTCGCTGTATTAATTGAAATTGAGATATTTTAAAAAAAAAATTTGTTGTTCTGACAAAAATAATGAAGTATGTTGTACCTATTTTCAATGTCGGGCGGTACTGTCCCCTTACCTGTTTATTTCACTGTTGAAGAGATACGCCACAGATAGCATGTCATAAAGAAGACGTCTTTATCTGATGGGTAGACAACATTATGAGCTTTTTCGTCTTTGTTAAGCCACGAGGCAACGTTACACACCTCATCATCCAATTTGATTTGAATTTACAGTTCTTGCTTCTTTTCCAGCGTTGGTACTAAGTTCGCTTCACTGTCTAACGACGAATTCATCTGTAAAGAGACTCTACGAACTTTGAACAGCATATTAACAACAAACAACTATTTTGACCGAATTCGCTACTGAATGCGAGTACATTACACGTGATGGCCCGGGAGTGCATAATTTCCAGCTTAGCTTTCATCACGCTTAAAGCTGGATTTGTAATCTCAGTTACCTTTACAAGATAGCTTCTTAATTTCAGTATGCACATGAGGAACAAACCTTTTGGTGTAGTCGAGAATTCTAGACATCAAGACAAGGATTAATCGAGAGGTGAGTTTCTAACAAGAAAATTAGGACAGTCCCGCATGAATCGAGATGCCTGGCAAACATAAATAGGACACTTTTACACGAGGAAATATAATATTATTTATTTTAACTTGTTCTTAATTGTATGGAATAAATTCATTTTGGGAACTGGACTGCATCATTTGGAATCAGAACTGCTACTAAAACCGCTGTTCGAAGGATGCCAATCGTAAGTGCAACATTACAAAATCTTCTGGACCTGCATGAGGAAACATAACATTACTTCCTTATAAACATATTTGAAAATATTGTCTACAAAATAATCTTAAGCATTAGCCCATGTCACCTTTAAACAAAAGCCTCTATAAAAACCAATGTTTGGACTTTTTTGCATCGGTCCTCTTTACGCCAACTAAACTGCTGATTCTTGGGGTAATTTTTCCTGTGTCCTGTTCGGTTCGAATATCATGTGACGGCCTACATCAGTTTTCTGAGCGACACTGCAAAGTTCAAGCGCAGGTGCCTATGGGAAGATCGTTGTAAGGAACGCTATTCCCCCCGTTATTATAGCTGATAATTGGCATGTAACAGCGGCTAAGGGCAGCGTTTTCCTGCAGCAAGTTGACACCTGTCGGCAGTTCTCTTGTGGCCACGGGTTTATGCCGATCTTGAGAAGCTCCTACCGAACCGTCGGTCTGTTGAACCGGGATCGCTGTCAGCTATGCCAGCGGCTAACTGTAGCCATCCTCTCTCTTTATGGTTGAAGCCTTTATTTCAAAAGACTGTCTTATCTTTCGCTGCTCCATCCATGGTTGCAGGTAATCACAGAGACTTTTGTGTACAGAAAAGATAGCGAGTAATACCTGCTTGAACATAAATGCAGATGGTAGCCACGCCTGCCGGTTGAGTTGTTGCATTTGACCACGAATGGCACCTGTGCAGTATCGTCAGTACGTAGCAAGTGCCAGTCACGGCGATAACGATGTTCTGTATGGCTGCGAGAGTATTTTGTCGGAGTTAAATGTTTTCGAATTTGGGCAACTGTTGGTGCTGAGTATGATGTTACCTTTGGTGATCAAAGAGGCACCATATTACAGATCTATATCGCATACAGGGAAAATGGGAAAACATCATCCCCTGAGTCACAACGGGCCCAACAGTGGAACATGGCGGGCGGGCGGTGGTCATTTAGGCAGCAACAACAAGATTTTCCATTGGCCCCGCAGTTACTCAACTACACTACTGGCCATTAAAATTGCTACACCACGAAGATGTCGTGCTACAGACGCGAAATTTAACCGACAGGACGAAGATGTTGTGATATGCAAATGATTAGCTTTTCAGAGCATTCACACAAGGTTGGCGTCGATGGCGACACCCACAACGTGCTGACATGAGGAAAGTTTCCAACCGATTTCTCATACACAAACAGCAGTTCACCGCCGTTGCCTGGTGAAGCGCTGTTGTGATGCCTCGTGTAAGGAGGAGAAATGCGTACCATCACGTTTCCGACTTCGATAAAGCTCGGATTGTAGCCTATCGTGATTGCGGTTTATCGTATCGCGACATTGCTGCTCGCTTTGGTCGAGAGCCAATGAATGTTAGCAGAATATGGAATCGGTGGGATCAGGAGTGTAATATGGAACGCCATGCTGGATCCCAACGGCCTCGTATCACTAGCAGTCGAGATGACAGGCACCTTATCCGCATGGCTGTAACGGATCGTGCAGCCACGTCTCGATCCCTGAGTCAACACATGGGGACGTTTGCAAAACAACAACCATCCGCACGAACAGTTCCACGACGTTTGCAGCACCAAGGACTGTCAGCTCGGGGAATAGTTACCCTTGACGCTACATCACAGACAGGAGCGCCTGCGATGGTGTACTCAACGACGAAGCTGGGTGCACGGATGGCAAAACGTCATTTTTTCGGATGAATCCAGGTTCTGTTTACAGCATCATGATGGTCGCATCTGTGTTTGGCGACATCGCGGTGAACGCAAGTTGGAAGCATGTATTCGTCATTGCCATACTGGCGTAATGGTATGGGGTGCCACTGGTTAAACGTCTCGGTCACCTCTTGTTCGGCACTTTGAACAGTGGACGTTACATTTCAGATGTGTTACGACCCGTGGCTCTACCCTTCATTCGATCCCTGCGAAGCCCTACGTTTCAGCAGGATAACGCACGACCGCATGTTGCAGGTCCTGTACGGGCCTTTCTGGATACAGAAAATGTTCGACTGCTGCCCTGGCCAGCACATTTTCCAGATCTCTCTCCAACTGAAAACGTCTGGTCAATGGTGGCCGCGCAAATGGCTCGTCACAATACGGCAGTCACTACTCTTGATGAACTGTGGTATCGTGTTGAAGCTGCATGGGCAGCTGTACCTGTACACGTCATCCAAGCTCAGTTTGACTCAATGCCCAGGTGAATCAAGGCCGTTATTATGGCAAGAGGTGGTTTTTCTGGGTACTGGTTTCTCGGGATCTATGCACCCAAATTGCGTGAAAATGTAATCACATGTCAGTTCTAATATAACATATTTGTCCAATGGACACCCGTTTATCATCTGAATTCCTTCTTGGTGTAGCAATTTTAATGGCCAGTAGAGTAGGCCGCATTAGTGGTAAGAATAATGTGAGTGATGGTGACACATGGTCACTGAAGAGGAGTGTGACAGAAAATAAAGAGGACGACAGATGTAGAACCGAGCTGTAGAATTGAAAGTCCCACTCGCGAAACCTGTTAACACCAAAATAGCCCGAATGCAGGTCCATAAGCAGAGAAGTGCAGGATGAGCTGGAATCCCAAAACCACTTATTAGTCCTGCAAATGCCCATAACAGGAAAACATGGTTCCGAAGCCATAAGACCTGGGCTGTGGAGAAATCGAACAAACTACTTTGGTTGGATGAGTCTTGCTGCACTCTGTTTACAACGTCTGGCCG